>NW_010541280.1:0-30190 GCF_000687285.1 Phaethon lepturus | reverse complement strand
CCTTTACAACCATGGCCAGATTGAGTTCTAGAAACTCAATTCTAGAACTAGTCATTCATTTCTGGAACTTGTCTAGAAATCTAAGAATCTAGATTTCTAAGAACATATGCCAAACAATGTGTTTTCCCACTGATAAACGTTTCAAAGTGCATCTCAGAAATTAATGTTTGTCAAAATTAATTTTAATTAGTAAACAAAAAGGATAGAGGGAGAATATGGATTTGGTATATTAAATACCTCTGTTTTAGGAGTGCAGAGAGTGTAGGTCAGCCTTAAAGGGAAGAGGGAAAAAACATATGTTCTCATCTTTTTCTGTCCTTTAAAGTATTTTCTTTCTCTATTCTTATGAAAGATAATAAGGCACATAGTAGCTAACCTGCAGAAGATATCATAATGAGTCTTAAAAACCTGTATCAACAGGTGGCAAAATTTAGAAGGAATAAATACACTAACATTGTAATTTAGTAGAGTAAGCCGTATTCATATCTGTTATGTAAAGACTGCACAGAAGTTATTTTACCAAGTAATAATAATTACTGTATCATCCATATGGTCTTAAGATTTACTTTTTTTTCCCCCACATTTTTTGAAAGTGGCATCACTCTTTCTGGACATGATGGTCCCTGTGCTTACTTGATATTCTGCTTGTAACTCTAACTGTTCTTTTCACTCTAGCATTGTATTATATGTGGAATGTATGTTAACAATATTTTATCACTATCCTTTACACTTTTATATCACTCTTTAAAGGATATCACAAAACTTTACTGTATGTTTAACATGAGGAAAAATATTTCATATTTGTTTATAGAGCAGTTTTATCATTAATAACTTTGTATTTTCTTCCAAAACATTGATAAATTGAAATTCATAATTCAATCTCCTTTGACTAAAAATATTTTCTTTAAATAGTCCTTCCTCATCTTTGATATTTTTTAGAACTTAAAATTAACTACTTTAAATTCATATAATACATGGAAAAAAATTTTGTGAGGTGCTATAATTTTTAATTAAAAAGTCACGCGGAGCTACAAGTCACAATCAATGTAAAGTCTGATATACTTAGAACAGAACTTGTAAAATTGAAAACTCCAGTCCTCTCATTCATTTACCATCTAATTCAGGAAGCGCTGCAGATAGCACCCTTGGGAAAAAAGCACTTGGAATCATAGAATCATAGAATAGTTTGGGTTGGAAGGGACCTTTACAGGTCAGCTAGTCCAACGCCCCTGCAATGCGCAGGGACATCTGCAAGTTACTGAGAACCCTGTCCAACCTGACCTAGAATGTTTCCAGGGATGGGGCATCTATCACCTCTCTGGGCAACCGTTCCAGTATTTCACCAACCATCATTGTGAAAAATTTCCTCCTTAGATCTAGGCTAAATCTACTCCCTTTTAGTTTAAAACCATTACCCCTTGTCCTATCACAACAGGCCCTGCTAAAATGTCTGTCCCCATCTTTCTTAGAAGCCCCTTTGAAGTACTGGAAGGCTGCAATAAGGTCTCTCCAGAGCCTTCTCTTCTCCAGGCTAAACATCCTCAACACTCTCAGCCTGTCTTCAGAGGAGAGGTGTTCTATCCCTCGGATCACTTTTGTGTCTCTCCTCTGGACCCCCTCCAACAGGTCCATGTCTTTCCTGTGCTGAGGGCTCCAGAGCTGGATGAAGGACTCCAGGTGGGGTCTCAACAGAGCGGAATAGAGGGGCAGAATCACCTCCCTCCATCTACTGGCCACGCTTCTTTGGATGCAGCCCGGGAGACAGTTGGCCTTCTGGGCTGCGAGCGCACATTGCCGTTCACGTCCAGCTTTTCATCCACCATTACCCCCAAGTCCTTCTCGGCAGGGATGCTCTCAATCCCTTCATCCACCAGCCTGGACTGATATTGGGGGTTGCCCTGACCCAGGTGCAGGACCCTGCACTTAGACTGATTGAACCTTATGAAGTTCACATGGGCCCATTCCTCAAGCTTGTCCAGGTCCCTCTGGATGGCATCTCGTCCCTCAGGTGTGTCAACTGCTCCACTCATCTTGGTGTCATCTAAAAACTTGCTGAGGGTACACTCGATCCCACTGTCTGTCACATAACTGGAGTACGTAAGCCCATGTTTTAGGCTGAATGAATTCTCTAAAATAAGTACAGAAGGTACATGAAACTTAAAGGGAATATGAGACACTCTGTCAGTTAAAAGATATGGGAGATGATGGTTCACATCTTTAATCTAAACATGACAGTGGTGAAAGACTTGGGAAAGAAAAAACATTAAAAAAGAAAGAAATCATTATGAGTTATAAGCAACCACTTTGACAAAGATGTTATGCATTATCACCCTGTATGTCTTTAAGGAAAGCTTTAGCCCTACTCTCACAAATAACTATATTTTCTCATGCCTCTCCACTCTTTTTCCTTTGTGAGGTATGGTTTTAGAAGAGATGCCTGTATTGCCTGTTGCAGTGTGGACCAATGGAGTTGCATAAGGCTCAGAAGGTGTTTCACAACACAATTCCAACTATAGTTTGCTAAAATAATATAATTACTTAATAATCACAGTAATTGGTTATGTTGCTATTTCATTTTTTTACTTGTTCTTCTCCCTAAAAGAGAAATTAATAGTCCAAAATGGGTTTGAAATTATTTACATGCATTCCTTCTTACTTAAATTGAAATATATATTTTTGCAAAATGTGTAAACTGTCTTCTAGCTGTTCTGATGCACAGATTAAAAAATAAGAAAAAACGGAAGACATGGGAACACCAGCCACATCTTGATAGCCATTTAACAGTAAATATACCTGTTGATTGTACAGAAGTTACACATTGTCTCATATGCTATAAATTTTCTAATGACATTCAATACTGCAAACATGATTTTAGTAGTTTTACTTCTATACTGTAAAAAACGCAAAACAGCATAAGTGCCTGGCAAGAAACTTCTGTTCTTTAGTTTGAAAATAAAACAAACCTCAATACTCTTATTTGTTCAAATATGTATTACTTCCTAACTAAACTGCTGAAGTCAGGAGGAATGGCCCTTCTCATTCCCAGTGTCAAATGTTCTGACCAGACATTGTCTTGGAGCCTGTCAGACTTCTATAATGTCTGTTCAATAATGTGATAAAGTACAGTTTAAATTAAAATGAAAAAAAATTAAGATGATGATGATGATTAATATTACAAAGAATTGGGGGTTTGTATTTTATTTTTATGCTTTAACAAGTTTCAGATGGAGAAAGATTTGTATCTGTGAAAACCTTCATCCAGGAAACTGATTTTAAACTTTATTTCTTCCCTGTAAACCCTTAACATTACAAGAAATATACAATACTTTCAACTTCTTCTATATATTTACTACATTTCTGAGCAATTTATGGTAATTTGCATTAATTATTATGGAACTAGAACTTATATTTTATGGATTCTTGTAACATTGGATTTAAATGACGAAATAAGGAAATAATACAAGCGTCCCTTCTCAAGTGCATGTACGAAACACATGTTCATGCTGTAGAGAAATACAGTTAAGCTGTTAGGAGAATACCTGCCTCAGAAATAATCAGAAAATAATTTTCTTAACCAGAAAGTTACCTTCACATCTGGGGAAATGATAGTTCCAATTCCTGTTGATTCCATGTTGGCATGTGAGAACAGGCTGACCCCTCAGAACATATCCAGGATAGCATTCAAATGATACTGACTGACCCACGCTGTAATCTGAATTGACTATATATCCATTCAAAAAAGGAGGAGGATCAGGGCAGTTTTGTAACTCATAAGCTGGAAGAGAACAGAAGTACTTTTTATTGCTTAATCAGCTCTCAACACAAGAAATAAACGCTAATTAAATAAATTCTGTAATACGTTCCCTAATAGATAAACAATGAAATGTTAAACTCTGTTAACGGAGCAATTAACATATAAAAAGAAATAAATCATCCATTTGGACCATCCAGGTCTTGATAAAGGAATGAAAAAATTAGCTCTAGAGATAATGAATGGGAAAGATTAAAATCTGGAGTAGAATGAATTGTTACCTACGTCAGGAATTTAGAGAGGAAAGTCAAAGAAACATTGGGTGCAGGGCATGAAGATGCAATATTGTGTTTTAGCCGTTAATGTTGAAGCTTCAGATTAGAATCACAGAATCACAGAATCACAGAATCACTAAGGTTGGAAAGGACCTTCAAGATCATCAAGTCCAACCATTAATCCAGCACCACCATGTTCCCTAAACCATGCCTTGAAGCGCCATATCCACATGTTTTTTGAACACTTCCAGAGATGGCGACTCCACCACCTCCCTGGGCAGCCTGTTCCAATGCCTGACCACTCTCTCGGTGAAGAAATTTTTCCTAATATCCAATCTAAACCTCCCCTGGCACAACTTGAGGCCATATTAGGATATTATATAAATGACGTCTTTATTTTAAAATAAATTTCTAGGCTCAGACTTACTGTCAAAGTTCTGAGAAGCAATTGTTTTACAAAAAGATAACATTTTTTTTTTACCAAAATACATAGAATGTATTTATTTAATCAATAAGATGAATATACTTATTGAGTATGTCACTAAGTAACATAATTTCATGAGTATGTCAAACTTTTTCACAAACTTTATTTATATTCAGTTTTAGTTTAATATTAAGTAAGTATGACACTAAAAAATATTGCTCTGAATGAACCAAAAGATGCACACAGTAATGTTAGTAATTTAATTGACCAAATATAATAGGTGGGTTAAGATTAAAATTATTACAGATTTTTTGAAATAATATTTTCCTAGCCTATATAAGAAACAATTCAATTCATAAGAACTAAGAAATAGTAAAATTATTTAGGAAAAGAAATTTGTCCATGATGCCTGAAATTAAACTGTATTTATTAAAAACTCATATCTACTGAATGACCATGTTCATAGTGCAATTTTCAAAATTTGAAAATACCTTTTTATTAATATGCAAGTATACTTATACAATTAATGGTGGCATAAGAACTGGAGACGACTTTTTTTCTGATAATATTCATATATGTTCACAATGTTCTATGTGTTATCTACTAAGAATGGATGTAACCACAACACAAGAGAAAATGGAGTTTTGCAGCATTATGAACACTACGTAGTGAAACAAACTTTTCAAATTGATGATAAACATATATATTACTATGGTAGCTTATATTTATATGATTCGCAATATTCCAGTTTGTTCATCACCTGCATCAATAAAATTGTACAATGACTTCAACAATGAATCAGCACACAACTTATCACAGCAATTGTTAAAATATGTTTTCACTTCTAAACACTATAGTAAGTATTCTAGTAAGGTATAACAAAGTCATTAATTCATTAAAATTTTATGAAATAATACAAAATATTCATAATCCATTAGATTTTTGAATACATCTTAAACTATGCAAAAAAATCACCTAACCAAAAAAATTATAAGAATTAATGAAAGACTGTAAAGTCACAAAGCATCAGAAAGATCTAGAAAAATGCAGAAGTCTACCAAGGAAAAAGTTCCTTTTAGACATATCTCCATATAAAAAATTGTATTAATGATTAATCATATTTAATGTTGTTGTTTATGTTTTCAAAGACTTCAAAATATTATTCAATTAAACATATTTAATTTATAAAAAATGCTGTGATGAAAATTCAGAGGGAGATTTCATTAGCAACATTTAATAAGATATAGCTATAATTTAAAACTACATTTCCATATTGAAGATATATTTCCTTAGAAAATTTAAATGATAAATAGTTCCACAGGAAGAAAAAAAGAAAGACAGTTTTATAAAAACGCTATGTAGAACAATTCACAAACAAATTCATATAGCTAAGACAGCAAGTAACTGCCATATAAAAAAACAATTATTGAGAAAATTTATGTCCTGCATTCTCTTTTTTGTGTCAGAATATAAGGAAATTCAAATAAGAGCAGTAATACCAGTGTGCTTTATACTAACATGTGCTGCTAAGTCCAAGCTCTAAAAATACAATAAAAGAGATGAAGAACATATTCCTGAACAAAATAATTTGATATTTTTTCAAAGCTAATCATTACAATATGGACACATCCATCCTAGAAGTATATACTTATTATTATCAGTTAGATTATTTAAACAAGCCATTTCAGCAAGATTAAGCTAAACATATAACTTAGGTGTGCTTAAGTGCTTACATAAAGTGAAGTTTGTACTTAATGGCTTCACTGAAGAACGGTTAGTGTCATAAGTTTTTTTAGTCATTGCTGATTATGGTTATGCTATGGAATAAATACAGTATTATTCTGAGAAAGCTTTCTTCTTTTCCCGAATTAATTCAGTGAATCCAGACTCCAGTGTTTGTAACATCACAAAGCTGGAAGAGATGTGTAAGTGCCAGAAATATTCCAAAATCCTCTAATAAATCAGACTTCCCTTCCCCCAAATAACAAAAAATTAAGAAAAGAAAATGAAATGTAACAATCATAATTAATTGCTACTGGAAAGGAAATACAAAAAGCTTTATTCTTCCTTAATTATGGTTCATTAAAATTTTGTGCTAAATCCAATAATGGCTCATTAATTTTTTAATGTTATTATTACTGCTGATATCGTTACTCGTATAGTACTACTACAGATAATATCATTATTATCAACATCTTTATACAAAATGGAGTACTAGAAAGATTATTTAAGAGTACAGGGCATATTAAGACTAATATACTAAATTATATAAAAAGCTACTTAGCAAATTGTATTAAAAATACAATAGGAGATTGTTCTGGAGGGTCAGAGGATCTCACAGATTTATTCGACATGGTGCAGCACTATATTGCCCAATAGTTATAATGACAGTGTTTTGGAACAGTGACAATAAGTACTGGAATTTTTAAACTTTTATTGTACAACCTTTTGAGGAGAGGAATACACCTGAAAAATATCCTTACTTACTGGTTAATTTGTTGCAATACAGTATTCATAGGTTACATTTTAAATCCCCTTAATATGGTCTCCAATTTTTTAACTTAGTCTTAAAAATTCATTTCAGAAAAAAACTTATCTCACTGATCTCCATGATAAGAAAACACAGGAACAGCTCAGGTGAAAGAATAAATCTTGAAAGAACTTCAACATCTCTGTCTCTTTAATTTGCATAATATCCCTTAAAGTACCTTGGATTGTTAATGGAAAAAAATAAAGCCTACCTTTTAAGCTTCTAGTTAGTGTTTATTCAGAGATGCATATGCTTTTCCCCTGTTGTAAGGTAAACAAAATGCATACAGAACCTTCTGGGGTTTGTTCTGGTGTTTGTTTTACTAAGAACAGAACCCTCGCCCGAAGCATTACCATACATTTGAAGGTCAGTCAGTCCTGGGGTGAAAGCACTTGCACATGAGCAGAGCACAGGGTTGTTTTTTTTTTAAAAAAAAGGTGTAAAAAGTGAAAATACTCTCTGCATGTGACTGCTGGTATAAATCCTATGGATGACTCATAAATTATTGGAGTAACTGTAAGTCAGGTGAGCCATCTGACTATGATATCATGATTTATAGGCCCTCAGGGAATATGTTTTATAGTTTTAATATAAATATGAATTATATTCTGCTCTGTTTTTTTGATATATGCAACAACCATACCTGATTTAACAGAGCAATTAATTATTCAGTCATCACTATCAAATATTATCCACAAATCCTGATGTCACAACTCATAAAAGAAAGCTTTTTTTATGAGTGTCATGCCCAAAAACTTGTTTGGTATTGAGCTTTAAAAGATTATATACCATTTCACAGCAGAAAAATCTCTTGTGAGAGCCTGAAATGATGCCCAATGTAAAGGAAAACTGAGAAAAAGATCTAATTATAACGCTGGCAGCAGTCAAATACTTGAATTTTAAAATGATCTCATGTTGACATTTTGCATTTTTTGGTGCAATATGTTTTCCACTGGTAAGAGAAGAAATGTAAAGCACAAAAGAAATATAATTGATTTTCTGCTATCTTGTTTTTATGTTTTAAATGTATTTTCCTTCTTACATTAATGCTAGGGTGACTTATTGCCTTTTCAAGTGCCACATACATCTATAGCACTTCAACATGGAAATAATTACTTTATTTACTTGTGAGGAAAGCTCACAATTAAGGCTATTAAAACTTTCATTTAGTCTTATTGTACATTCTGCCAGTATCATGCTCTACATTACTGCAGACTCGAACATCTTGTGGATGATGTGGACTATCCCTTAGATGGTCTTGAAACTGGTCCTTTCCTACAGCAGGTGGTTCTTCATTCTCCCAGTCCCTGCCTTTGCTTTCTGCAACTTGGGCGATGTGGCTTGAGCACTTGCTGGTAAAGACTGAGGCAAAACAGTTGTTGAGTACCTCAGCCTTCTCCATATGCCAGGTAATCAGGTCTCCCGTTTCCTTCTGGAGAGGGCCCACATTGTTCCTAGTCTTCCTTTTATCACTGACATACCTACAGAAGCTTTTCTTGTTGCTCTTGATGTCCCTGGCCAGACTGAATTCTATCAGGACATTAGCTTTCCTAACCTGATTCCTGGCTGCTTGGACAGCTTCTCTATTCCTCCCAGGCTACCTGTACTGGCTTCCACTCTCTGTAGGCTTCCTTTTTGTGTTTGAGTTTGTCCGGGATCTCCTCGTTCAGCCATGCAGGCCTCCTGGCATTTTTGCATGACTTCCTCCTTGTTAGGATGCATCGGTATTGAGCTTGGAGGAGGTGATTCTTGAATATTAACCAGCTTTCTTGGGCCCCTCTTCCCTCCAGGGATTTATCCCATGATAGTCTACTGAGCAGGTCCCTGAAGAGGCCAAAGTCTGCTCTCCTGAAGTCCAGGGCACTGAGCTTGCTGTGCATCCTCCTCACTGCCCTAAGGATCTTGAACTCCACCATTTCATGGTCACTGCAGCCAAGGCTGCCTTTGGGCTTCACATTCCCCATCAGCCCCTCCTTGTCAGTGAAAACAAGGTCTGACATAGCACCTCTTCTGGTTGGCTCCTCTGTCACTTGGAGAAGAAAGTTACCATCAATGCATTCCAGGAACCTCCTTGGATTGCTTATTCCCTGCTGTGTTGTTCTTCCAACAGATATTGAGGTGGTTGAAGTCCCTCATGAGGACCAGGGCTCGTGAATGTGCAGCTGCTCCTATCTGTCTATAGAGGCACTCATCCCCTTGGTCTTCCTGGTCAGGTGGCCTGTAGCAGACCCCCACTATAAAGTCACCTGTCCCTGACCTTCCTTTAAGCCTGACCCATAAGCTCTCGGTTGGCTCCTCATCCATCCCCAGGCAGAGCTCAATGCACTCCAGATGGTCAGAGGGCAATCCCCCCGCCTCATCTCCCCTGCCTTTCCTTCCTATGGAGACTGCACCTTCCATTCCAACACTCTAGTCATAGAAGACATTCTACCATGTCTCTGTGTGCACATGCACATCTCTAACTCCTCTTGTTTATTCCCCATGTTATGTACGTTTGCATAGAGGCACTTAAGTTGGGCCCTGATGAAGCTGACATACTGGTGGGAGTGGCTGAAATTCCTGTGTGCTGCTCTTCAGCAGATTTAAAAATGCTATATAATATATACCTAACATATTTTTAAAAATTAAAAATAAATTTTAATTTTTGTTTTTATCCATAAAGTTCGTTGTGCTAGTTCCTACTTACCTTGGTATTTCAACTTAAAACCTTGTCTGTTTTCTGAGTGATCGCTGTAGAAATGGACAAGTGTTTCATGAGTAGTGCTTAGCAAGGGTGACGGGAGTTCCATTCCACTAAACTGGCCAATCATGGAGCTGGTGTGGTAAGGCCCATTCTGAATTTCAAGGAAATCATGATTTGCTTCGGTAGAGAAATTCAGAAACTGAATGTGTGCACCTGCAGCATTGAAAAAAACAAGAAAAATTAAAAACAGTTTTATAACTCATGTTGCTTAATGCTACAGCATGAAAATACAAAGAAAATATGTCATAATAGTTTTTATAGGCACAATATTTACATCTTAGTTACCATTCAAAGTGGGATGCTTAATTTAAGGAAATAGCAACTAAGTATTGCAAGGATTAGAGCTTCTAATTTTGTGTTTCCCAATAAATATCATAACCACACATCAAAGGACTACTGAAATGCAATCACAAAGTCAACAACCAGGTATTTGTCAGGTTCCTAAATCAGCCAACAGAAACACTCAAGGGAGGGGCACATCACAAATCCTGCTATGTCACGGCATGGTTGGGACTCTGGAGAAAGAGCATTACTGTAGCTGGGCCGTGCCTCTCATAGAAGCTCAGGATCTGCTCAGCACCCAGGAAGGTTACTAACAGACTGACCTTTCAGAGGCAGAAGTTTACCTACCTAGTTCCCACTACCTACTCTACTTTGTTTTTCCTGACCCAAGTCACCTATATGCACCTCCTCTTCCCTTGAGCTTGGGCAAGTGTGTCTTTAAAGCTGTTCTACTCTGTATGCAGCACTATAAAAGGCACTGAACTCCAGACTGGTGACAGGTACTTACTCAAGATCATTTACCACAAACCCTCTCTGGAAGTCAGGTGGCTGAACCAGGCCTTTCTCACAAAATGAAAGGGAGAGAGATGACTTCCAAAATGCTGAACAATTGGAAGTATAAACATAATCTCATGGGAAGAGATGTTTTTAAGTTCTGGCACTACTTCATGTGGACTAAGGATTTGGAATTCAGTTTATGTGTATATATAACATCAAAAGAGGGATGGGGGATGAACCTCTGGTTTGACAGCCAAGTAGTACCAGGTAACTTACAATCACGCTGCTTGGGCCTAACCTTGCTCTGGTAGACTATGAAGAACTAACTGGAATGGAATAAAACAGAATTACTGAATGATACAACAAAGCAATGTGAAATATTCAATGCTTTAGCTCTCTGCCTGACATTCTTAAATATCAGAAGAGACATATTCTTCATTCCAGGAGAGTACCTTATAGATTAATCATGACGCTAAGTCATTCACTCAGTCTTGCTCTATAACTCCTTTCTTTGCCTCTGCAGTTTGATATCTAATAATTTGTATAAAATTGATTTTTTTTTGCCACAGGAAAAACTAAATAAACTACCAAATAAACTGATTGTTACAGAGCACTCATAAGAACATGTGTTATTTACCTCTAGTACCTTCTCTAGGTACTATGCAGAGTGGGCGATATGAAAACAATTATTTCATCTGCTGAATAAGAAAACTTATTTTGATGCTATCGATAGACAGACACATACAGAACATATCAAAGTCTTAATATCAGCCATCTCTTGTATGTTATGGTTAGGCTGACAAGGTTAGACTGACTTGAGCGAAGTCACCAGTTTTACAATGCTCTCGGGATTTAAGATGAAGAGGACACCAAGTAGCTTGGAAATATCTTGACTTCCGTATCAGCATTTGGTAATTCTCACCAAAGACTGGATGTCAGCACCATGGAATTCTAAATGAGCAGCCACTTAATATTATACTTAAGCTGCTAAAGTGACAAGCAAATAATTCAATTTGACATATGTGTATAGACCTATAATCAGTGTTTAGGTATTTCAATAAAAGTAGCCTGCTGTTCTGAAATAGTCTCTGATGAGCCACAGAGTACCTTCGAAATTGAATCATTCTTATGTAATTACTGAGAAGGAATTTATATGACTGTAAATATCCAGTACAGAAAAGCTTTGTGTTTTAAAAGTAAAAAGTGGATTTACCAGTAACTTCTAAAAATTTAAACTGCCTAAAATAGCCACACTTTAAACACAAACATAAACATATTTTTTTTTTAAAGTTTTCTCAAAGATATTAATTTTAATTAGAGGACATACTGTATGTGTCACTCAAGCCTTAACTCCAAGTTTATACACGTTACAACTGACTATGTCAAAGAAAAAGTTTTCTACACTAAATAATGTCTTACATAAAATTATACAGAATAAATCTAATAGGTACAGAAAATAAATCATTATCTGGTCAAACTATGATTATACTACTTCCTGCTCCAATCTCAAAAGGATTTCCTTTCTGACTTGGATAGACTCTAAATAATGAGAATTCCAAGCTGAGAGAATCTTTTTTACAAATGTTAGTCAATTAACAGCTACCTGAAATCATTGCAAAATCACTGCAATTCACTTGAAAAGATGAACTTTCCATCTGTTTAAAATATTTGGATTTTAGTAGGGTCACCTTTTACATGATCTGTATATTTTCATGTAATGAAGAGAGCACTATACTTTGGGACACATTAGTTCCCATGCTTTTATTGTTGGACTCTGTTTAAGCACACCTGTGTGCTTGGACTAAGTCAATAATATCATGGGCTTCATTCAGTTACAAAGTTTGAATCAATGGATGGGAATAAAGGAATACTTACTGAGAGCTGAAGCTACTGTGAGGTTAATTATTTCAGTGGAATTTGAATCAATCATTACATGTTCATGGGTGTCCTCTGGATCAGTTTTTGTGCACAGTGTTAAACTCTAACTCAATCAGTACTGCATTAAAATCCTTCCAAAAAGCTCCTGGAGCCTTATTCAGTTTTGGAAATGTTTTCTATGTTTCAGTAATTGAATATATTTATTTTGATACAATAGAATGAATGTAGACAAACGGCTCTTAAGTAGACAAGTTTATACTTGTAACTAAAATAGTATCCGAGATTTTGAGGTGGAAGTTCTCTGTGAAACATCACATCAATCACAAGGTTTAAACCTGGTATAAAGACATTATCTGTGGATTATCTGACAGAGACTTTGGGAAACAGATCCCTCTATCGACTTTATGGTAAAAACTGTCCTCTTCCAGTATTTTTGAAAGCAATGATAGATCATGTATGAACACCTAGCACCTGTTCAATCCCTTCCCAAACAAAATCATAATCTTTTCTACTTACAGGTTTACCACTAACCAGAGACTTTCTGAGAGGTGAGAGGGATAATAATAGGATACAAGATACTTCTGCGTAATAAATTCATGAAACATTGTCAACATGGAAAAGCTTAAAGACAAAGAGCAACTCTGAGAAATATGAAGGACTCTTTTTAAAACGCAGTATTGTAGCAACCTAATTAGGATGACATTGCTACAGAACAGCTGCTTATCATTTGTGTTTTCTGCAAATGTAGCTTTAGAATGCCAAAATTATCCAAGATGTTCTGCCTACGGTCATCCTAAGGCTATAAGGATACCTCAGGCTACTAAGGCTATCCATAACTATGATAAATCAGTTTTACCAGGTACACACTGACAAAGGGCACTATTCTAAATAGTAGCACAGTACTTCTACAAATCAACTTAGTATAATACACTCTATGTAAGTAGTACAGCTTACCAAAAAAATCCCTGTTATGAATGAAATGGAAAGCACAGAAAATAAATTCATTTCTAGAGATGGGTATAGTGATTTTAATAATAAGTTTTTAAAATTCATTTTCTTATTTGAGCATTAGCACTGAATTCACAGTATGGGGCATAATGTTTCACAGCAAGAAAACTTATTCCTCTTTTACTTCTCATAATGATAGAGGATTGTGGTTTATGCATATGCTTATTGTTCCCTTATTATCCATGATTACCTTCTCTAATTATTATTTATTTGTGAAGATATTTTCCACATGACAATTGATATAATGCAAATCTAGAAAGTTTCTAAGCTGACAACTGTTACCTGGTATTTGGAATATAGTTTTAGAATGTTTTTTACCAAATTCATAGGGCTAGAAATGAGGTTTTGTCCATTTTCATAGACCATAAGGAATACTGTTAAAAAGTCAGTTGGGGGACAATGAAAGGACATTAAACAGAAGACCACTAATTGATTTAAAAGTTAAATTACCTATTTCATCTGATATATCATCATACAGCATATTTAATTTGCTTAAAAATAAATTTCTGAGTCAGGCTGAGTTTTACGAATAATGAGTTGCTTTGACAAAGATATATTTTTAAACTGCCAACCATTTTCAAATCAAAAAATAGCACATAATTACACAAAGGCTTCACAATACATCCACTGCATAAAATCGACTTCATACTGGAAGGTAGAATATTCTTATGTATATTTAAATGTGATGATTACAAATAATTGCTCTTCAAATGTAAGTTTACTCACCATATCCAATAGGTAATATAATTTTCCATGTACAATCTAAGTTACTAGGGTAATTTCCAGGAAAACCTGGGCTCAGGATCACACCACCCATATTTGTCAGTGTTCCACCACATTTAGCTATTAAAAATAAAAAGAAAGTCACTGTATCTTTTAATAATAATATTTCTTAAAGTATATGTTATATGATTAATTCAAAAGTGTTTTTTCCATTTTTCGAAAGTCATGAACTAAAGTGAAAAAATCAATGAGCACATTGTTTGCAAATAGGAACTATATACAATATACAAGGAGAACATTATCACAAAAAAAAAACCCAAAACCCAAACCCAAAAATACACCTTCCTGAAAAAATTTTCCATTTCTAAAATTGATTTGAAGGAACTGCACTGCTTTCATATTAATCAGAAGTGACTGCTTTTGTAGAAGTTGACAATACAAAATAATATATAGGTCCAACTTGACAAGGAATCTTTGAAAACATTTCATGTTAATGTTGCTTGATATAATCCCAATCTTTTAAATTTCTCTTAGATATGAAGCTGAAAGGAACAGCTTTTGCTGACTGAATATTAAAGTTAAAAGCATTCACTGAAGAATGTATTTCAAAGCTGAAGTGACAGAACGTTATGATGGAACTGTGTTTTTCTCCTCTCCATTCCAGCTTTTTTTTTTAAATAAGCGTGCCAAAAGACACCAAAATTTTGACACTCTTAAACTGTGTTTAATCAAGAAACAACACAGTAGAACAAGATTATTATTTACACATGGAAAACTCAGATCTGTTTGGTAAGGTCTTAGTGTGCTTAAAACAAAAATTCTTTTTAGCTTTGCTTTTTAACTCAGCATTGTTTAACAGCTTTCTCAGATGAAAAGAGACCGCCTTTTCTGGATCCCTAAAACTCTTTTTCATTCCACCTCCCCTGAAGGCTTGGCTTCAGAGCTGCTGTCCACTGCAGACGGACTGCTTGCTTCTTTGAGAAGTCTCCTCGGCTCCCCGCATGACCTGCCTTGTTCTTTAGAAGGTTCTCTAAGCTGAGTGTGCTGCAAAACGAACGCGTTAACTTCCTTCTGAAGAAGATTCAGCCTGATTCAAAGCACAGTATTCAGGACAAGCTGAACAATGGTAAACATCTGGGTTTCCTCCTTTGCCCACTCTCACAATCTTTTTTTAAACAGCATATATGTTATATATAAAGAAAAAATAATTGTAATTTTTCTGTATTTTATAGATACAAATGGAAACTCAAAAAAATTTTGAATGAAAAAAAATTAAGTGAAGGAACAATAGACATGACAAAGCCAGGAGTTTCTTCTGACTGGTGTTCAGAACACACTGAAAACAAGTAAGATTCCATACCAATGCAGAGAGGAGATGGATAGTTCCAGCGTCGAACTGTTCCTGGCATACAAGAAATATGAGAACGGCCCTGTTTGGAAAAGGCAAATATTAGATTACAGATACTTATTATGGGACTTTCCAGGAAGGCAGAGCTACAGAGGACCTCCTGGATTATCTTATCTTTGTCATTTCTTATATCAACCTACTGCATTATAATTACTTTTATGAATTTGTTAAACTCTATTTTCAAATACTTCAGGTTTTATGTTCTTATTTTTCCACTAAATAAACATTCTAAAACACTCTTCCTTTGATAACTTGAAAACTTCTTCTCATTTTTGACTAAATATAGGTCTGGTTGCAAGACAGAAGCAGCTGACTACATGCATTCATACAGTCAAATTGGTTCACTCTTTATTTCAATTCCAGGGTTCTCATCCACAGTGTAAGCATACTAGTTATTTTCAGACTACACTTGGGAGTGAATCAACCATTGCTCTGAGTGAGTAGTACAGACCCAGAGAGGAATTTGTTCCACATCTGCTTGCTACAGATGATATGGATGTGGACCCTGCCAATACAGTCATTCATAATTACCAGCAGGCCTTGAACTCTCACATGGCCTCACAACATGACCCACTGCATACATGCAACACTTTGGCAGACAACTAGAAAAGTGCCTCTTTATTTAGCCGTCATGTTTAATTTACAAAACCAAGCAAAATCAGGTGGTAGCTGGAAGTGACCTGCATAGCCTGTTCCCACATACTTCAGGGTGGCTGCCCAGGACCAACTGCAAAATGCTCCCAACTTTGCTTGCACTGGTAACTGTTCAAGTTGAAAACAGCAGTAGCACAAACAAAAGTATTTTTTCATCAATTCTGTCCTCTGAGGAACTCAGCTTATGCATTCTGCTGTTGGAATGTGAAAGCTGAATAAAATGGCAGGAGTGAAAGGGTCCAATATAAAGATTGAGACATGGGACTGAGAGCAAGGTTTAGTTCCTGTTTTAATCATTTGGATACACAAACTTGGGCAAGTCACTTAACATGTCTTGCTTATTTTTACTAAGTGTATTAGGAGTCCAATATTTAGTAAGGTAGCACATTTTATCAGCATAATATGAAAACTTATTTAAATGTTATTTGTCCATAGCAATTAGATTCTCATAAAAATAAGAAAAAGATATAATAAGTAAACCACAGTAAATGAAAATCCTTTTGATGAAATTACTTCTGCATCATTTGGTATGTTTACAAAAAAGAAACTACACACAGGCTACCTTGAATAAGGTTCATAAAGAATTGTATGGAACAGCATGGAATAAAAGTACTTTAATTAATAATTTAGTTAAGTATATTTAGACAGTCAGCTTCTGAAAGACAAACTGAAGCATTTCCAAAAAAATTGTTTGGAAGGAAAAAAAAATCAGTTTTCATTAAAATGATGAAAAAATAAATTAGTGTTTTTCCTATATAAATGCTACAAATTGAAAAAAAAAATTTTAAAGCAATCTTTTTATTTTAAATGAAAAATGTGCATGCACTTATTGTGTTATCTTAGTTAGTTGCAAAATCGATGAGGTTTTGAATAATTTACTTAATGCAATATTCTCTGTTTTGTTTTAGTCTCTCTTCCTAGTCTTCTATGATGGCATGCCTCTGATGTGAGTCGGGGGGTTGCCATAATTTAACTACTACAGCAAGGAAAAAAAGTAAAATGGCCTAGGAAAGATCTTTTGAAAAATAAAATTAAATTATTCCTCTGGCTTCAAGCCTCTTCCCAACAAGAACATATTCTGATTTCAGTCTTTTAAAACCCCCTCCTAGGGTGAGAAACTTAATCCTACAGCTAGCAATTACCTTTCTTACGCATCTCCAGGTAGTAGTTTGAGCTCTAGGACTTTTCTGGTATGTCTCAATTATAAACTAATCCACACCTGATTGTTATTGCTAGCTGTGAATATGTTCTCTAAAGACTGAGAGTAAATTCACAGCTAGAGAGAAAAAAACAAACCAATGGATCTGCAAAGTTATGCTGATCTACACTTGCTGAAGAGCAAACATACTGTGCCTTGTAGAAACTTATTTTCATTATTATTTCTGTTTAATTTAGAGCCATTTTTACTCGTCCTGTCTGAGAAACTTACTATACTTACATGTGTATGCACTTTCTTACAGCAAGGTCCATACAGCATAGAAATCCTCATTAACATTTTGAAAAGATTCAAAGTCTTTTCTATTGAATTTGGATATTGCAGGTCTTTTTGTTTTACACTCTAGACAAGATCATGAAACTAGTTTTTATGTAAGTCAGACTGCGAAGTTAGGATTAAATTTATGTATGTATGGAAATAGAGGTAAGAATTACAGTTAAGAAACAATATGCTATGAAATCTTAAGAAAGTTTTTCATTATAGAATCCCTGTAAGTATAAAAACAAAAGTGCAGTTAGTCATAATCAAGGACTGCAGAAAAGTCCTGCATATAGACAAAAGACATTTTGTAGTTTTGTGATAGCAATATAGAGTGTATTAAAGTCTAGCATTAACACAGATCAGTTTCTTATGTGAAGATGTCTTCCTCACAAATACATGATTGTTTTATACTAATACTGTATTTATGAACTCATATTTCTGATTTTTTTTGAAGTAAAAACATATCTAAACCATAATTTCATCAGCTCAGGGCTAACAATGTGTATGTTCAAAGGGCTTCTTGTACTCATTTGAACTACTTCTGAAGTATTAATATTCCACTGTTATCACTCCACCTCAATATTTCAGCAGTACTATTTTAAGTACAGACAGAAAATTCAATGATGGTGTATCTTGAGGGCTTATCTATTTCTAATCCATGTCATAAAAATGGAATCATCCCCTTTTTTCATATGCAAAATTCAGTCATTTCATAGTTGAAAAAGTAGGGAGAGAAGACTGTGCAATATGATGGGCAATACAAGTAGGAGACACCGCACCAAACCTAAGCAGTTTAAAGTTACATACAAAGATATACATAAGTTAAACATATATATGGTAATCTTTTGACATCCTACTCAGTGAAGAAAGACAATACTTTCAAAGTAAGGTACCTGTCCTAACACAAAATCTTAGTACAAGTTAGCCCTTGAAGGTGTGTGGCTGTTTAGTGTCACAAGGAGAGTCTAAACGGACAATTCAGATTAAATAGCTGGCTTTTCAATGGAATAGATTGGATTACATTCCATCCCATCTGCAGAGGAAGGGTAAGTTTTTCACTTTTTTCTATCAGAACACTGCTATAGGTTTACCTTAGCACTTATATATATTATACTTATATATATATACACTTATATATATACTTATATATAACATACTTATATGTTTCCTTATAATATTTCAGTCTTAATGGCTCAGAAGCAGTGGCCGGGGTCACAGCAATGAGTTGCTAAGCTGCTAAGAATCTGTTGGCAATTATATGATCAGCAATATGACAGCCCTACCAGCATCACTATCAGATCCTGATCCTTTCACCATAGGGTGGAACTGAATACAAATACATAAATTCCACAGTTTTTCTACAAATACTCAAAATAGGAATCTTTCTCAAAGAAGCAAAAAATAAATTACTTTTGATTTAATCCAACACCTCTTAAAATATGATTATATTTATTGCTGTGTAACCAAGTTTATTACAGACTGACTTCCAGCTAGATTCTACATTGAAATAGAATGTCCTAAATCTGGGGATTAATAATAATAAATTTAGCTCAATGCATACAGAAAAAGACTGTAAGAGCATATATGCTACATCTATACTAGAGGAAGTGCTTGGGCTTGTTTTCTAGCCTGGAGGCCAAATGCATACTCTTTTTTATATCTACCCCCTTAACTTTTTTCTTCCGAATTCACCTCCAAAACGAAGTGTCATGATGCAAACTGCCCATCAGGAATAGTCTCTGGCTTGTGATAATTACTGAACTGTGATACTTCACCTAGGCCAAAACCATGCCTGCACCCCATTCTAACAAATTAATAACACTGAAGATCAAATTTCAGTTCCCATACCTTTGCCTTGGCTATAGCAATATAGATGTATCTCTAGAGTATGGCATTTCATCATATATTTAGTTTAATGTTACTTTGAAATCGAAAAAGGTTAATGTTCCATTAGCAGTCTTTAAATGGAAGTCAGATTCTATTTAGGAACCAAGCTTTAACGACAGCCAGTCTTTCTGAAGGGATTGTAGAGTAAAAATATGATATCAAATCTTGTATGTCTCTCATTTTCTTATTGACATTACTGCTACCTACAAAGTATACTTTAAGGGAAAAATGAAACAGGGAAAATAAAGTTAATAAAGTCCAAAGGTTAAAGATTTTAAACCTGTAGGTATTTTCAAAATAATATTAAATTTTCCTTTCTGGCTTGTAAGCAATCATCTGGCTTGTAAGCAATCTTCAAACAATTAAATGAGCAGTGGATGTTCAGAATGGGTAGAGTAAGCTTTATTGTGCACAAGTCTTGAATCTTTTTCTAATTAATAGGATACACGTATGACAGAATCTTTTTTGCTATGGATATGAAATGCTTCTGATACAGGCTGATTCAAGTCATGCCATAAGTGTAAAAAAAAGAATTAGGTTAAAAACCTGACCTGTAATACATGACTGAAAAGGTAAGCATATTGCTGATTACCTAGAGACTTTTCAGGGGCAGGTGTTCCCACAGCTAGCCTAGAGCTAACATGTTCAGTCTGAATCCTGACTGGATTTTAGGAGAATGGTAGGGAATACTAAGACCAAGGAATAAGCCTATATATGCTGAGGGAGCACTGAACTGGCAAATATGAGATGGGGAGACATGGCTTTATCCTTCTCTGGAGCAGAAGTTGTGATGCTTTGCTTTCTTTGATACAGTGTTATGCTTTTACATTGTCCTGAGTTGGGCCTATTACTGCCCAAAAGATTCTGAACTCAGATGTTTTCAATGTATCGCACCAGTGGTGGATTATATGTAAATGGATTAGAGGAACTAATGAGGGAAGAAAAAAGCTTTCAGTCTTAGATTTACATAGTGCTATGACATTTACAAAGAGCAACTCAATATCTGCCATGGGAAACTAAACCAGTGTGTGAAGAGTGAACATCCCCCATCTGCGAACTGATTTGTAACATTTGTTTCCCTGAAAGATTTTTAAGAGTACATTTAACATGAATAAAATCTGCTTTAGAATCTAAATTCTACAATTTCTGAGCAGAATACGAAATCCCATGATGTATTTCTACCACTGCGGTTGAAATTTCACCTAGAGGAACCACTGGAAAAATGCAGCACAGTTTCAATAAGCATAGTACTAAAATAATTTTCTAGAGAAAACATTTTAACCATGTTATTTCTTTGTCCAGTTTGATGGTTTTTACTGCTCAATGATATGTTAATCTAAAACAGGATTTGCCAGCCCAAATTTGCTGAGGGCCAGACATTCTACACATTCATAGCTTTATATTGTGGGAGTATTCACACAGGCTCTACTTAAATCACCTCTATGGACACACTACAGACTCTTCATTAAAATAGGTTTTGGGTGGGTCTATTGCCATTTTGTTACAATTATTCCACAGTGTATAATTCAAAGAAAAAAGAAAGAAAGAAATACCTGTAATGTATATCCTGGCTCACACTGAAATGACAAAACATCATTCACCATATATCTATCTCCTGATTTGATCCCATTGCTAGGAATTACTGGTTCTGGACAGGCAGCAAGGCCTACAGCTGAGGAAAGTAAACACAAAGATTGAAAAAACATAGGTAAGTGGACAACATCTCTGCATTGATATTTTTTCTGCTCTAATGAATCCTTTCTACAGCATTGTTTTTTTTAAGAGAGCATTAATTAAAATTTTATTTCAACATTAAACTGAATTTTTTTTTAAACACAGAATTTTTCAGAACTGCCTTGCAAAATCCAAGTGATATGACTGAAATACAAAGATTATATATTATGACTATACCAATTACTAAATCATGTTTTATTGTCTTCAAGCTGTATAGTAATTCTAGTATATTAAAAAGCCTTCCTTCCCCCCCCACCCCATCCTTGTGAAGGAAATGGAGACAGAAAGAAGGAACACACTTTATGCATATTGTCTCTCTTCAACAAAAGATGAGCAGAACTACTGAGGTTAGGTGGTAGAGCCTTTTGGAACAGCAGCCAAGGGTGTTCCTTATATTTAGATAATTCCACTGACTATAAAAAAAGACAGAAGTCTGAAATTTAGTACTCTTAACCCAAAATTAAATCTTTACATAGGTGTGACAGGACAGTCTGTTCTGGACTATTTTTAAGCCAGATGTTAGCAAACAGAATATTAGTTTTACAAAGACTGTCCACCTAAATTGGGCAACCTGAACTAAAAGCTTCTGCTTTTTACCAAGTGCATATCACTTTTCTTTTTTTTTTCCTTGTGTGCATATCTAAGGAGTTTGTTAGTACAAATTAAAATTAAATATTATCTCTGCTACCTAAGCTAAAATGCTCGAAATGAACAAGACAGTTGGAAAACTGCTGATTAGATTTAATAGTTCTGTGCTTTTAAGATTTTCTTTGCAAACAGAAGGACCAGCAGATTTAGTTTGTTCGTTTATGGTCTGATGACAGAATCTAGCTCCCCTTATAAAATTAAAAACTTTCTTTGAACTCAAAAATCAGTTTAAAATGTATTATCTTAATTATGAAGTAATTTATTAATTAAAGTTAATCATGAAACATAAATATGTAATTGCTATATTTTATTAAAACATGATATGTAAAAGTCAGAACAGAATGGAAACTATTTTCACAATGTGTGAGAACAGATCTTTAGAATTTATTAGCACAAAATTCTGCAAAAATCAGACAAAAACCAATTACTTTCCTGAATGTGATACTGTATGTCCTTCAGTTTACTTGTATGAAAAAATAACTGACCAGATGCTACAACTCTCACTGTCTTCTTACGAAACCTAACCCGTTTGGTGACAGTAAGTGTAACTTGACAGAATGTTTAGTATAGAAATTACAAGATATCTGACATTTTGGAGTCAGTTGTTCCAAATGGCTCATCATGAAACAATATCTGATATTATTCACTGAGACCCTAATCTTTCTATGGATATACAATTTTCTTTCAGATAATGCTGTTTGCACATTTTGATATAGACAGGTTTTTAACTTTATGCCCTACAACTTTATGTATCTACTTTTCATCACTCATATATAAATGCCTTACAAATCTTAAATACTCACATAAGAATTTTGTGTTTCCCACTTCACTCATGCAAGTTGGTTTTTTTCAGCTCAAGGTTTAGTTGAAGTAAATATATGTTTCCTAATGAAGCACACAGAAGTTTGAAATTGCTTTTATACTTTCATCTGAAATTGTAGTTGCCCGGCCACGTTTTTTCTTTCCTGAAAATATGTTCCATAAACCTGTACGTTCTTCCTATATCATATGCCCTTGAGTCTTACAACATTTCACTTTTTTCAGGAACTAAAAGTGACAATGGCAAGCTATTCCAATGCTGAGTGACAGCTATCAAGGTATGAAGTGCAGTCTTCACAACAACTGATGAGTTATTAAACTAAATATTTTCTAATTAGTCCATAAAGAATTATTCAATAGCTCCAAGCTACAGGATCTCCCTGAAGTAGTTCCTTTGTGTACTGGAATTAATAATTTAGGAAAATATTTAAATGTATTTTAAAGATTTTCAGTAATTTCTACCACAGAATTTACAAATTTTGGTGTTCTACCAATACCATGAACTTTCAAATGATGTTATGGTGATTTCCTGTGACCACTAGGGATTTCATGCGTAATAGTTATGTGAAATTGTAATCTTCCAAATAGGGATGAGGATTACCATTAACTTCAATGGTTTTGGTTTTGTTGCAGTTTCCTGGTATCACTCTTTTGGTCAACCACTCTGTATTCCACAATATCATAAATGTATCCATGTCTGGAAAATTACTTTGAGTATAGGTACTAAGTAGTTGTGATCTGCATGCATGCAAACTGTTTGCTCCAGCATTAAGTAAAGGGTAACATCTTATTCCAATAATTCAAACTACAGTATATAGACTATTGTTTACTAATTTGAGAATCCAGTGTTCAGACACAACTTAAGTGAACCAAGCCTCATTTCTGCATTTCCTTACCCTTCTCACTCTTGAATATAAAATAAAATTTAAAAAGATCTGCCCAAACTCACCATTATTAAATAAATAAGCACATAACAAAGACATTGTGACTAAATTGCTTATAGATAGGAATGTACTTGCTGAATTCTGTGAATCTAAATTTGAGATTCACTTCCTGTCTTCAAGAAATGCGTATCTTGGTTGAACTCAGCATTCCTGTGTGTTGAGAGTTAGAGACCTGCAGTCTTAGATCTGCATGAAGAAAGTTACTTTTGCAGGTCTTTCTGAGTCACAGAAACAGTTTTATAACATTGCATAGCAATACTAATAATGTGCTTGTAATATATCTCTTACTATCATTAGTTAAATAGCATACATAATTTAAATAGACAACGATCAAAAGAAAATCTTCAAAGTCATTTTCTGTGCAATTGTTAGATGTGGTATTACACTACATATTTTATCTTTAACAGATTCTAATAACTGGTAAAAACTTCTTCTTTCTTCTAGCTGCTTATACTTTGTATAATGCTTTGTATATATTAATTCTATGGTCCGACAATACAATTTATAATACAGAATATTCTATCAGAATATCATGAAACACTATGCAAAACCCACTCATAATTGACTTTATTTGCTATACCTGACATTAAGAAGCAATATTACCTCTACAAAAGCAAAGAGAAAGTTGGAGAGAGAGTCAAATATTACTGCAAATCCTCAACCTCATCATTCTAATCATTACATAATAATAGCCTAGTTTATTTAGATAACTAGTTTAGTTAGAACTGGTCCAAAAATCTGAATTCACTTGAGAGAAAGCAAACAAATTCTGGCGTCTAGGGACAGACTAGAGAACTTAAATACTCAGAGACTCTGGAATACATTAAATTAGATTGTATGTGAACAGTCAATAATAAAGGGAAAACATGTTAAATGTCAAGTCCAAGCAATCAAAAAAGGACAAGGATTGCTTAGTGCATGCTCTTCAGAGCTCAGCTTCTGCTATGCAGTACAAGAGAGAACACATCAATGTCAAGAATGATAACCCTCTCCCTGACCTTTGTCTACTTACTGCCCGCTAAATACTTTCTTGGCTCTGCTGTGGCATAAGACAAATATGCCTCACTTCCATAATTATATACATGCCTACAATTACCTCAAATTCTGTCCAAACATCATTGCCATTGCTGGCAGAAGGAAAATCCTTTCTGGCATATCTGACAATATGAATGCCCATTAGTGTCCATTTCAGAAAGCTGCAAACTGAACACCACAAGAATTTCTTGACAGCTTGACCAAAAGTCATCCGGCTTTCTTTTTTTAACTCCTCCCTCCCACCCCTATGTGGCTAACTGAAACATATTGTTCTTTATTATGTGACAAACACCAAGCTAGAGTGAATTGTTCTTTCCATTTTGACGATGGTGTATATCAAAACCCAAGCTGTCCCTTCCAAAACTGCATTCTTCAGACACCAGCCTAGAAAATGCATTTATCTCAATGAATTACTGCAAGAGGGGTCAGATTCATGTCAACAGCTTTTAAGTTGTATAGACATACTGATAGGATCAGGACTTGCTAAATTAAAAATGTCATATTTATGATTCATACCTGCTTTAATACAGGGGAAAAAAAAGATTGTTGCACTGAAGAACTGCATTAAAGATCAAATTCCATGAAAGATCTTAATCTGGACCTACAAAAAACAGCATGCTACTTAGAAGAATACATTTTCTTCTCTGCTAGGCTGATTTTTGTCGTTAATTTATTAAAGATCTTTATGATAGAGAGGTACTACAAGAGATAGTCATTGTTCTCTAGTCCCCTTACCAAAGAATCCATTATTTCAGCTCCTGACAACCTTTAGCACTTGAAAACATGCAACAGAGAAGCTTCAGAAAAGGAGACAGTAATTAAAAGTAAGCTCATGTTCTCACACATATTACATTATCTTGGTATAGTGGTAAAAGAAAATCTTACAAAAAGAATGATGCTGAATTGTGCCATATATACCAAATCAAGGTAATAAGGTTAGATGACACTATTCATTGACTACATAAAACAAGATTTTTACTGAAATTTTTTAATTCTAATCACTACATTTGAATATATTCACACGTACACTTATAAGCATTTGTGGCCTAAACATATATATCTATATTCATCATATATTCAGCTTTTACTAAAACAAAACTGACTTCAAATGAGAGGTTCAAGCAGCATACTGTATGAGCAAGTACTCATTATTTCCAGATTTTTATTTGTTTCTATATTAAAGAAAATATTGAAACTACTACTGAATTAATAAATGAGGTTTTAAAACCAAGCTTGAAACATCAGTGCCCATGAATGTAATTGAATTAAGCATACACATTTCTAACCCGAACCGTCTGGATAGTTGTTTCCTTTGTTCATTAAGATTAAAAGGAATTCAATCAAATAGCCAAAATATTTATTCTTCCTACTGTTGTACATATTAGAAATGCAACAAAGCACATTTTGATTGGACTTGCTGGCGGCTGTGAAAATAATGATGTTATTTATTCTACCACAGTTTGGGGGGAAAAAAATATGTATAAGAAGCATCAGTATAAATTATTAATTCCTGTCTTTTCTGCAGCTATCTGTTGCATATTTTTACTGCTTTGTTTCTCATCATAGGTTACTGCAATCAGTTTAACACCTACGACCCTTGTCTCAAGATTAATGATGGTGACAATAGGGTTGAGTGTTTGTGGGTAAGACTCAGGGAAAAGGCCAACAAGGCTAATATCATGGTGGGAGTCTGTTATAGACCACCCAATAGTTGTTTCCTTTGTTCATTAAGATTAAAAGGAATTCAATCAAATAGCCAAAATATTTATTCTTCCTACTGTTGTACATATTAGAAATGCAACAAAGCACATTTTGATTGGACTTGCTGGGGGCTGTGAAAATAATGATGTTATTTATTCTACCACAGTTTGGGGGGAAAAAAATATGTATAAGAAGCATCAGTATAAATTATTAATTCCTGTCTTTTCTGCAGCTATCTGTTGCATATTTTTACTGCTTTGTTTCTCATCATAGGTTACTGCAATCAGTTTAACACCTACGACCCTTGTCTCAAGATTAATGATGGTGACAATAGGGTTGAGTGTTTGTGGGTAAGACTCAGGGAAAAGGCCAACAAGGCTAATATCATGGTGGGAGTCTGTTATAGACCACCCAACAGGATGAAGAGGCAGAAGAAATATTCTATAAGCAGCTGGAATAAGTCTCGCAATCGCTGGCCCTTGCTCTCATGGGGGTTGTCAACATACCAGATGTCTGCTGGAAACACAATACAGCAGCGACAAAACAGTCTAGGAGGTTCCCAAAGCCTGTGGAAGATAATTTCTTGACACAGCTGGTGAATAAGCCAACTAGGGAGGGCACCTCACTGGACCCGTTGTTCACAAACAGAGAAGGACTAGTGGGCTTTGTGATGACTGGAGGCTGTCTTGGGCATAGTGATCACAGAACGATAGGAGTTTTCAATTCTTGGAGAAGTAAGGAGGGGGGTGAGCAGAACTGTCACCTTGGACTTCTGGAGGGCAGACTTGGCCTGTTTAGGGGCCTGGTAGACAGAGCCCTTTGGGAGACAGTCCTGAAGGGCAAAGGAATTCAAGGAGACTGGACATTCTTCAAGAAGAGAATCTTAAAGGAACAGGAGTAGGCCGTCCCCATGTGCTGAAAGAGAAGCAGTGGGGAAGAAAACTGGCCTGGCTAGAGCTCAGAAAAAAAGGAGAGTTTCTGACTTTTGGAAGAAGGGGCAGGCAACTCAGGAGGACCACAGAGATGTCATGGGGTTATGCAGGGAGAATATTAGAAGGGCCAAAGCCCAAGTAGAACTTAATCTGGCTACTGTTGTAAAAGACAATACAAAATGTCTATAAATACATTAGCAACAAAAGGAGGGCTAAGGACAAACTGCATCCTTTATTGGATACAGGGGGAAACATAATGACAAAGGATAAGTGTTCTGGTCCCAGTTGGGATAGAGTTAATTTTCTTCATAGAAGCTAATTTTTTGAATCTGTGATGAAAAAATGCTGATAACATGCTGTTTTCAGTTGTTGCTAAGCAGTAAAGGACAGTCCAGCTTTTCATGCTGGCCTGCCAGAAAGAAGGCTGGAGGTGCATGGGAATCTGGGAGGGGACACAGACAGGACAGCTGACCCAGGCTGGCCAAAGGGATATTCCACACCATATGACATCATGCTTGGTATATAAATCTGGGGCGAAGGAGGGGGCGGAGGGATATTCAGAGTTATGGCATCTGTCTTCCCAAGAAACCATTACGCGTGATGAAGCCCTGCTTCCCTGGAGATGGCTGAACACTTGCTTGCCCCTGGGAAGCAGTGAATGAATTCCTTGGTTTACTTTGCTTGCATGCACAACTTTTGCTTTGCCTATTAAATTGTCTTTATTTCCACCCATGAGTTTTCTCACTTTTACTCTTCTGATTCTCTCCCCAGTCCTGCATCTCCCATGGAGGAGTGAGCAAGGAGTGAGCAAGCTGCTGCATGGTGCTTAGTTGCTGGCTGGGGTTAAATCATGATAATAAGGAAAAGGCTGAGGTATTTTATGTCTTCTTTGCCTCAGTCTTTAATACCCAGACCAGTTGTTCACTCAGTCCCCTGAGCTGGAAGACAGGGAAGAGGAGTAGAATGAAGCCCCCATAATCTAAAGGGAAATGGTTACACCACTTGGACACACACCAGTCTATGGGGACAACAGTGCTTAGTTGCTGGCTGGGGTTAAATCATGAGAATTTTAATTTGAGTGAGTTCATGTATCTGACTTAAAAAAAAACAAACAAAAAAATCCCAAACCCAGAGAAACAAAGGAAATAAACCCATCTAAGTCATCAATATGACCACAGCATACAAATAGAGTATGACCACTGAACTTGGACAACCAACTCATACTTACATTCTTGATGCCTAACACAAATATATCCTAAAGAAAATGATAAAATTATATTATTCACAGGAAGACTTCTGTGTTTTTGAAGGCTACAAGGGGAACATGTGTACTGCCTAGGTGAGACATGAACTTAGGTTTGCAGGAGCAGATTGTCCATATCCTTCCCATGAAAAGAAAGACAACTTGGACAACCAACTCATACTTACATTCTTGATGCCTAACACAAATATATCCTAAAGAAAATGATAAAATTATATTATTCACAGGAAGACTTCTGTGTTTTTGAAGGCTACAAGGGGAACATGTGTACTGCCTAGGTGAGACATGAACTTAGGTTTGCAGGAGCAGATTGTCCATATCCTTCCCATGAAAAGAAAGACACCTTGCTAAAAGGAAGACAAAGTTTCAAGAAATAGAACAATACTTACTCAATTATTTAAATTATCTTGAAATACTTAGGATTAAAATAAGATGTTATCAGTGGTTGAAGCTTTTATAAATTATTCATGAAGTTCTACAGAGTTACTTTAAAACAGCAATATACAGAGTGGTATATAAGATATGTGATCAAATTAGAGCAAACTAAATACATTTTACTGAAATAAAGCTGTTATCCCGAACTTACTGATATAAAATCAGGCATGCTTATAACATTTATACCCATGAAAATATCTTTTTAAGTAGAAATCACCATCCATTTATTCTAAAATACAAAGGTGATATACAGTTTCTATTCTAGAGAAATAATTCCTATTCTGGATAAATAATTTAGTAGTGACTTAAGGACATTTTCCGCTATTGCTCCTTGGAATTTCTTCTGGGATGAAGGGAGTGTTTCTATGTGATCCTCATTTCCTAATGTTTTTATAAAGACTTTTTTCATATAATGACATCAGGGGTCTGCAGGATAGCTGAATTTAGACAATTTTACCTACTACTTTAATTTGAAATGTATGCAGAAGATAGGGCTAGATGAAAGACAGCTGGATGAACGTGAGCCAGCAGTGTGCCCAGGTGGCCAAGAAGGCCAAGAGCGTCCTGGCCTGTATCAGAAACAGTGTGGCCAGCAGGAGTAGGGAAGTGATTGTACCCCTGTACTTGGCACTGGTGAGGCCACACCTTGAATACTGTGTTCAGTTTTGGGGCTCTCACTACAAGAAGGACACAGAGTTTCTAGAGCGTGTCCAAAGAAGGGCAACGAAGCTGGTGAAGGGTCTAGGGCACAAATCTTAGGAGCAGCTGAGGGAACTGGGGTTGTTTAGTTTGGAGAAAAGGAGGTTCAGGGCAGACCATATCGCTCTTTACAACTACCTGAAAGGAGGTTGTAGTGAGGTGGGTGTCAATCTCTTCTCCCAAGTAACTAGCAATAGGACAAGAGGAAATGGCCTCAAGTTGCGCTAAGGCAGATTTAGATTGGTTATTAGGTAAAATTTCTGCACCGAAAGTGTTGTCAAGCAGTGGAATGAGCTGCCTAGGGAAGTGGTTGAGTCACCATCCCTCGAGGTATTTAAAAGACATGTAGATGTAGCACTTAGGGACATGGTTTATTGGTGGACTTGGCCATGCTAAGTTAATGGTTGGACTTTATGATCTTCAAGGTCTTTTCCAACCTAAATG
>NW_010541279.1:1263-35356 GCF_000687285.1 Phaethon lepturus | reverse complement strand
GAGCCACGCGTTGATCAGGTGTGCTTTCCTGAATCGTCGATAAAGATATTGAATAAGACCGGCCCCAGAACTGAGCCCTGAATCAGCAGTCACTGCACATTTCTTACCTTTTGATGAATTAATTCAGACCTTAAAGATGATCTAAATTGTATTAGGTGGGGAAAAAACAATTCCAGAAACAGATTTTTAGCTACTAAGCTATTTCAGTCTACTAGGTAGATCGAATACTCTTTAAAGAGTTGCCCAATGATGTCTTGACCTTACATATGACTTGATGGTTCCCTGAAGTGACTCATTAAATAATCCAAGATAGTGGAAACTATTTTGCAAGCCAGATTAATTCACTTGCATTATTTTTCCACAAAATTCCTCTTGTTCACTAGAAGTCAGAATATGGCAGCATGAACACCTCTCTTATCACTTGTCCCCAACAAGAAACACCAGGTCTCAGGCCAAATACCCATGGAAAGCAACTCTTACTCCCTGCTCCTCAGAGCTTTGTCCAAAATCCCTTCTTAGGAGGGTTTGAGAAGGGATATAATACTAATCAGCACCAGCACTGATTTTATCATTCCTTTTGCCTGTGTAAAGCAGCATGCAGGCAAATTGCTCCCTTCCAGCCTACACTGCCTCTATTTGGTTTCCCACTTTACAGCAAGGAACCAGTGCTGCTCCCAGCCGACTGACTCTGGGCACCACAAAACAGACTTGCAGCAGAGCCAGGATGAGGCTCCCAAGCCTTTGGTCAGGTCTTCATCCACTGCAAAGGAGATGCGGGTCTGAACCATCTCTACACACTAAGCCTCGGAGGGTGCCAAACAGCAACATCAGAAGAGATCGTAATTCAGCCCTCTTGGGTGGGGAACCTGAGACCTCGCCCACAGAAAACTTGATTGATGGAAATAAACTGCTACAACACAATCAGTAGCTCATTTTTGCTACAAGTTATGCCTAAACAGCCATGCCCACCCAATACAAGCCCGAAGATCAGTTCAAGTGGATCCAATCTTCCACCTCCCATGGAGGTCCTATCACAACAGTGCCTCCCACACCTTCAGTTTTCTGGGTTTCGATTGCATCTAATGAAAAGCAGGTTTATGTGATAAAGGTCCTCCAGAAGAGTCTGGCAGCAATTAACTGACAGACCATAGCTTGAGGATTTTGAACTTCAAACCTCCACAGCCCCTGCTCCCCGACACAGCTGCCCTCACAATCACGCTCAGCAAAGAGCAAGACCCACACATGTCACACTCAGGAAGGAGCTGACAGACATGCTGCAGCTCTCCTGCCCCACCAAGTTAAAACAGAAGAGCACAAGTCAAACCAGTTTTCTGCTCACATAATTGCAGTTCAGGAACTTCTTCAGAGGCAGGCCTAAAAGCCATCGCTTGCTCCTTTCAAGCTCTCACTATATTCATTTGGCCTCCCTCAAGATAGCAGCATGCTGCAATTCAGCCTCAGCGCACATGCAAGGTGTACACCTCCTCAGGCTGCAAAGCTAACCAGGAACACCAAAAAGGTAGTTCCACCAAGGAATGGATAGGAAAGACTGTGACCACTAAATGGACACACCCACAAACCAAAGCACCATTACCACCACACCAGTCACTCTTGCAGGTACCTCAGATGACTGTAAGACACTTTATAAGCACAATGACCAGGAAGGGAAGCTACATCCCAGCTGACTCGTCCAGGACACTTCTACTGCAGCCAAGACAGCAAGCCTCAAGACCATTTCTCTTCTTCACTGTTGCCTTCCAGGCTGTACATGCAAGAAGTTCACCCAGAGGAGACTGACTTGAGCCCTCTGTCTCCAAGGGCAAAATTCTCTGCACACACAGATCAATCCTACCATCTTCTACTGGTCCCCTCCCTAGAAATGTCTTTAATTCACATCATCGCATTCTTGATCGCAGCAGAAGTTCCTACCCAGGGTGACAAATCAACATTGTGACCCACTTGTCTGCCACAGCATGAAAGCTTCACAAGACTGTCTCCTTGGTATGACTGTAGCTGCACTCACCCCATCTGCCAGACTGCTCTTTTCCCTGCCTCATGCTGTGCTTTTCTAGAGATTACAGAAAGTATCTCTGCCCACGACAATGCCTTTAAAGCTTCATCCATCTCCCCCCACCTCCTCTTTGTTAACAACACTGCTACTGGAGTAGCACTAAACTGGAGCTGGAAACCAGAGCAGCTAGCTTAAAATGGCTCAAGATTCCTTACGAGATCTTCATTAAATAATGAGGATGTTACACCTCCAAGGGCACATGATCCCTCAGTCAAAGGGAGGTATAAGCAAGGCCTCTGCCTTTGAGCAGAGCTATCTACAGGCCGATGAGGTGGTTCTTCTCTACCCTTCAATTACTTATCACCTTTCTGGGATGAAAAGAGCAGTGTGCCCTCATCCTGGAATCACGCCAGACCTAGCAATTAGAGGATGCCTTAGCACAGACAAAGCTCTGCTAATACACTGTTGAACAAAGCACAAACTACTTGCCTCCTTTGGCAGACAGGTAAGCAGTTGTAGTGGAAACTACATTGAAGAGATTTTGCTGGCACAGACTTGAACAAGAGTGGTGATCAACTTTTCCCATATCCTCCAGGAGAAAGGTAAAGAAAAGTAAAGAAAAATCCTCTTAGATTAGCTAAAAAGGAAATTAAGCATGACGAGCAGAGGGGCACTGGAACACACTAATTCAGGAAGCTGTGAAATCTTCAAAGGATGTATTTTAAGCATAGGTCCAAAAAAGTCTGACAGAAGACATCTGGGTACATTTGGTTGTCTTCTGTGAATGAGAAACTGGATTTGACTATTTCCTGAAGTCCCATATATTACGATACCTACAAAGCCTCAAAATTTCCTCCTTGCCACTAGAAATACAGCAAAATAAGTTATGTTACTAGTTGGTAAGCAACCTTTATGAACAATAGAAGCCAAAGTGACAATAGACTCTTATTAGCAATCCACTGTAGACAAAAATTACACTAGCAAATAGAAGTTACTCCCCAGGGTAAGGTTGACACGCTGGTTAACAAAACTTTCCAACAAGGCTTAATTCAAGATTAACGTATAACCACGAAGTATATAAAGGCTAAGGTGGACTTCAGACTCCCAAAAAAACCCAGATCATATCCACCCCTTCTTTCATTGCAGGATCCTTAACTAACTCTACACCAATGACCCAGACTTAAACATAAACACAAACAGAATTTTCCTCTTGACAAAACTTACTTTGGGCCCAGCTTTGAAGAGTATGAAGCATGCATGTCGTGATTTCTTGGAAGAAACCTAAACTAGGGAAGCACTCGCTCACAGAGAACATGAAAGAGCTTCCTCCTTGCTGCAAGCAAGATGCAAGGGGGCATTTGGATTCTATCACACTGAGCTGTTCCAAGACACAATAAAACTCCTCATACTTGTGACATTTATTATTCAACAGCAAACAATAGGTCTTAATAAACTTCTGGCTATTCAGAACAGCTTTCTAATCACCCATATGTCTATTTTCACAGACCACACATGCTAGACACCGCATGAAAGGGAATCAACCTTAGTATATTCGGTGTACTCTGTCCTGGTTTCCATCTCAGCGTGACTCAGTTGTGCTGCTTTGCCACAGCAAGACCTGCTCTTAAAGCCAGAATAACACACAGACCAGCCCTTTCCCAATTAAATTGAACCCATTTATGCAACACCAAGCTAAGCCTTGTAAAAAAGTCCCCAGGCCACTCAAAATCAATATTAAGTTCACTTTAGGCTTGTAGTGTTTTTGCTCATCAGGGACAAGTTTAAATCGAATTGTATGAGTGTGTGTTAAAAAAAGGAATTTGCACAATTTCCCAAACTTTATGATATGGAAAGCATCTTCCCTCTATGTAGTTCCACCATTGAATGAAACCTCAAAGTGAGATCTATGCTAGGAAGCATTCACACATCATCCTTAGCTGCTGGCTCTGGAGGGGGCAAGAAACAAGCTAATCTCAAGTTGGACATCCTCCCTCAACTACAGAGGTCTTGACATCAGCCCCCATTTGAAATCACTACAATGGGCTTACACAACCAGTATACTCAACTTAATAAGCACAATATTTTCCCAAAAGAACAGAGAAGAACCTCAAGAAGAGGGGAAGACATTAACACACTTGGATGCTGCACACTGTCAGTGGCAGAGCTGCCAGCTGAACCCAACTCTGTAAGAGCCCAGTTCCTGCATGAAGCACAAGCCTTGCATCTCAGCTGACTCAAGCTGCGAGGTTCACAACCTGTGCTCCCAGGCCCTGCAAATAGGCTCACTGCTTCTCATACAAGTGAGGATATTAAACAGCACAAGTTACTTGGAAAGAGAAACTTTATTTTAAAACCTTATCTCATGAGATTTTTTTCCTTCTACGGATAGCCTGAACAAAATAAAGGCAGAGACCACCAAAACACATTAGTTACCACAGGCTAGCCATACACATTGACACATAGTACTTGTATCACACTATTTCAATGCCTATTCATTCTAAAACCACAGGAAAAAATATAGTCTACCTCATGGTTAAGGTTTCCTAAAAAGTCATACACAGTCTCCGAATGCTCCAACATATTTTCTCCAGAGCCTTCCCCTGCACACATATGAACAAAGCTGGCAAGAAATTTCCAAGCAGGCCACTCCGCACTGCTGCTGGAATGGTGTCTCCTCTTGCTTCCTCTAAAACAGAGCACAACCTCCTTACAAGCAAGGGCTGTGTCTCCTTTTTGCATGCAAACACCACAATCCGGACAGAAATATCGAAATAAAGCCTGCTGGTGTCTGCAAGCTCCCCAAAACTCCATCTCATGAGCCACCCTGGACTGCTACTTGACTACCTACAGAGAAGAGCTTGGTTGTGGTGCAGACCTGTGGTTTGTAAACCTGGATTTTGTTACTACCATCCCTGTTTTACAGCCTCAGCAACCAAAGAAGGAAGAAGGGTTTGCTGCAAGCTAAGAGTCAGTGGCAGGCTCTTCAGTATTAACCATCCTTCATCATCACTGTCCTCTTCCTCACATTAAATTAAACCCATACAGCTCCTTCACAGGTCAGACTGGGAGTGGTACTAGCTGGCTAACAGAGACCTGCAACAGACATTTTCTTCTTTCAAACCTACACTATGCAAAATGTTTGGGGAGAGGGAAATGGCAAGGCTCTGCCCTCTAGCCATTTCCCAAGAGCCCAAAATACTGGAGGCATAATTGCAATTAACAGCTGCTAAGGCCACCAGCTCAGCAGCAACTAAGCCCTTCCCATGGCTCCTGAGTGAATTCACCGTGGTGGTTTTAGGAACTGAGCAAATAGACCAGACCCAGCAACTGAATCCTGCCAATACACTTCTCCCTTCTTTAAACATCCTCCTTGAGACCTAAGGGAACAAGGCATCATTAACCTCCAACGAGAAGCATCTGCATGTGGCATTACCTAGAGCACCTGCATATACAAGCAAGAGAGAAAACACCTTTTCCCCTGGAGCTAATCCCTGCTAGGGCATCTGCTTTCCCAGCAAACCTTACACCAGCAGAAACCCAGTTCCCTCTCAGTTGTTCACAGTTCAGTAACCCAGACAGATGGTCTCTAACTTGAAATTGTAATCTTAACCCACCTCCAGTAGTTTAATCATGCTCTTATGTCTGAAGTGGCAAGGCTAGGAAGCAACCGACCCAATTTCTCTTCCACACAGTGAGGAATCCTTCTCAACAGGAATTTGTGGAGCAGCCTCCATTCATTTAAGAGTGACTTAGAGCTTCATAGAAACATAGGGCAGCAAATTAAGAGTGTGAAAAATAACCAGGGATTTCCTCTCCACTACCAAGTCACCTTGCCTGCCAGCCTACTTAAGTCACACAGAGAGAGGAGGGCTTCCTCCCACCATGTCTGGTACAAGCGTTTTCCGAACACTGGTTCTGTACCTTTCCCTCCAGCCAGAGGTGACAATACTGCACACCAGGTTCTTGTGCTCAGCCATATCACAGCAGGCTGAGGAAGCTCCAAACCAGCCTGGGAAGTGAAAGCTTCAGGTTGCCAGAGCCATGGTGGGCAGAGACTGCAGGCAGAGCAACAGCAATTGTGCCCCAGGAGCCAAGCTACCTAATGCAACTGCTGGTGAAGCAAATGGGAGAGAAGGAAGACCTTCTTCACACAAAGCAGGAGACAGTAAGAAAGAACCTCTGTGCTACTGTTTCAGCAAATACTCTTACATCTTCAGGGCAGTTTCTTTTCCATTCAAGAGGGCAGAAGGGAGGCAGGTACACTGCAAGTACTCTGCGGCACTTTTTATCCAAGTCCCACAAGGCATGACTTCTGTAACTCCAGAAGTATTGAGTGCGAAAGAAAACTTACAAAGTCAAGTCAAAGGAAGCAGGAGAGAGGCTGTTCAGGTTTTTTAAAGAAAAGAAGAGACCTCCTGCTAACAAGGTTTGGAGAACACTGCAAAGGACTGTTGCAGCCACCAGCAAGAATCAGAACAAGCTCCTGCTCATCAAGGGGGAAAGGACATCAGGCAGGAACCTAGCTCCCATGGGCTTGTGGCACCTGCCTGCCGCAGGAACACATGGCCATCAGGACCAGCATGACTGAAACAGAGATGCAGCTCAGTAGGGCTCAGCACAGCCATGAAGTAAGAGCTGTCACAGGGGAAAGCTATTCCCCACTCCTCTTTTGGAAGCTCCATTCGATGTGCTGAGCTGAGCTTCCTGACCTGCTCCGCACTTAACTGGCAGCCCAGTGACTGGTTCAGAGGCCACAGAGTACTAAAATTCACTAGCGCACTGCCTAATTTTCCCTGTAGGATTGCCTTGCCACTTTATCTGTGAACTAGGAACTAAATACAACCTCTGACTTAATGTATGGTGACTAAAGAACATCAATATTTAAAGCAATCCAATTCCATTGACAGAAAGCAACACATCTGTGCTAAGTTTATTGTTCAAGCAGGTAAAAGCAGCACGATTCAATGATGGGTTTAGACATTTTGTTGGTCTGAAAAGTAATTCCAGATCCTTTTGGACAAAAAGCACTACAGAATTTAAAAATTTGTATTAATCTCATCCTTCCAAAATAATTTTATTTTCTTTTGATCTAGCAAAGACTTTCAGGATGTGTTTATCATTAACTATGCCAATCAGAAGAGCAATGAATCTCCACACCAACTATTTACAGTATATGTAGGGAAAAACATGCATTAAATATTTTTAAATCAGATCTTGGAAGGTGAGGGGAGAAGCAGGGGTTTCTCCCTAACAAGCAGGGCTTCCAGAAGTTTTAGACACAGATTAGTTCTAGCAAAGGCTTTAGACATCAGGCATCAAATAGCATTATGTGCATTGAAGGAGTCCATTAAACAGTCCAACCCAAATATTCTAGACAAACAGAGCCCCTACTGAAAGAAGACACTACACAAGGCATGGGTCATCACCACAGTCCAAGACCCACCAGACCTAGAAAACTACATATAAACTAACACATGAGGCTCAACTGTCCATAGTGCAGACAGATCACTTACTGCTCATTACTAACAAAAGAGCATCAAAAAATAGGCGATCTACAGCTCCCCAGAACAGAACATTTATCACCCCCAACTCTCCTCTTGCAGACTGCTGGTGCATGGGCACAAATTTGCTTTCAGCAGAAAGTTCGAGCTCACTGCATTAAGGAGAAAATTAGCTGTGCAAGTCAAATGAAGAGCATATGCTTCTTTTCAAGTTTCCTTTTAATCCTTTGATGCCAGATAAAAGAAAAAATAAGATCCATCTCACAGGTATGCAACTGTTCCTAAAATGAGCACTGAAAAGCAGAGATTCAAAACAGCCAGTCATGAAGATGAAAACAATATCCATATGCAACTTATGACATCCACAAAACACTGAACCTGTCAGAGAGAAAGAGAAGATAATCTTCTGTCAAAGGACCCCTCAGCCTTACCTGAGTTCAATCCCTATCTGTCTCCCTGCCAAGCTTCAACTCTCAGTCCAAAGGAACAGGATGCACCTCAAGTTCTTGCAAGAATCTGGACCCTACTGCAGGTCCTGGGACAACCAATTATCTGCTGATGGGCTCTTCCAAACATCTCATTGTGAGCTCTATTTTCTACAGAACAGTAACCCTTTCAAATACGATAAGACAACCCCCCTGACTGATCACCCAGCATCGACCCAAGCAAATAACTTTCTGCACAGGGTCACCCCATTGTGCCTGAAGACTTAATTCTAAATCACAATCCAGTTTGTAATGTTGGCTAGTCAGCTGCTCTCCTCATAGACATTCATACTTACAGTAATTCTATTCAAGTCAAATGAGAGTCTAAATTTCTTCCAAAATAACCAAGAGCAGCATACAGGATGTCAACACAAGCATTGCCTGGAAGAAGAGGGAACATCCTTCTCACACCACTGATCTGGAAAGGGCAAAGGAAACAGCAAGGACAAGAGAAGAAAAAACTGATTGAAAACAGTGTTGTCTGTCTATCGTCAAGCTACATTATTTTAAAGAACACAGCCAAAGACCATGATCTCTTTATACTACGTTACTTGCACCAATAACATTTTTAGAGGCAGAAGGAGCTCATTAGGTCAGTTAATCTGATATCCCGTGTAATACAGTTGATAAAATCCCAACCAGTTCCTCCTGCACTGAAACCAATTATTTTCTATTAATAAAACATTTCTTCTGAAACAGCATTAGGGCTTAATCTGATTTAAGATATTCAAATTGAATAAAGGAAAAAGATCAGAACTAAGAATTCTGACCAATGATATTTTTTTTTGGTTGCAAACACTGTGTATAGCACAGTAAAATGCAGAAGGACATAAGCATTTTTCTCATCTGCCAAAAAAAAGGACCCTCCCACCCCAAGATTCACATGCAATAGTTTTGAAGCTTCTGAAACGTACAGGGATCTACATACTTTCTAGTAAGTATGTGGATCCCTAGAGAGCAAATGTAAGCCCACAGGTAGCAGCCTCACCTCCTTCAAGTTACCTTTTATAGCCCCCTAAGCAATAACCTGAGTTCCACATGGCCCAGAGATCACAGGTTGGAAACTGGTGCACTCCAGCCAGAGTGCAAACAACCAGAGAGGGCCTGGGTTGTCCTTGTGTCAATTCCTATGGCAGTACAAAAAACCAGTAATAGCCCAAGAATTTTTTTTCCATCTTCTATTCTGTAAAAGCCTTATTCAAAACAGCATCTTTCAAAGATGACACATTCACATAATGCCACAGTAACTGTCATGGAAGCCAAAATTTCTGATATAAATTCACATTTAATTGGCTATAAAAGACTACCAATATTTTTTTACTTTAAAAACCACAAAAAAAAAATCACAAGGAAATACAGATTCCAAAGCTTCAAATAGGGGGAGTGGGGAAATAATAAATTTCAATCACATACTGTGACTTCTATAACAAAAGAGTAAACAAGATTAGTTACCCCCCCAATTACCTATTATTAAAGGTTAGTGTCAAAAGAATGTCTCCAAAAAAAATTTCGTAAGAAACAAAATCCAAATGTAAATTAATCATTATTAACATGCACACAAGTAACACAGGCATAGATGTTAAAAGCATTTCAAGAGTTGAAACTAAAAAAATAAGACAAATCTTTCCCACATTAGCTGTGGCGTTCATCAAAAATTACATCCCATCTCTGGAGAGCCTGCACCATGCACATGCTTTTAAGAAGCACATTGCAGCAGGTGGGGTCCATCTGAGTTTTTTCTGACTTTAACAGCAGCAGGATCTGGCTGTAAATTAAGTACCATATTTCCCATTGTCCCAACCCTACCACACCTTTCCTGATTAAAAAAGGCAGCTTTTACAGCATTTTTGTTTTAGTTGCCGCTCAGCCAAGTTTGGCTACAGAGCCATTTTTTGGCATACATTCACTTATCAGAACTGCTGCTCTCACTTATCACAAGTGCCTTCCTGATCCCCAGAAAGCAACCCTCAATATCATGTTTCATTTCCATCCTCCCAGCTTGAAGATGCCAGTCACCTACAACTGCTGATAGCAGTGAAGTAAACAGAAGGAAGATAAACAGCCTCAAGTCACCTCCCTGACCTCCCAGAAGTTTTTCCTGGCTCACCTCCCAACCCCATGAACACCAGCTCAAAGCCCTGCCCTCAGCCTCTTCTCTTTGCCTGTGCTTACCTCACCCCGATTTAAAAAGGCACACCAGAACCTGTCCTCCTGCTCTGTCCCTCTCAGACTGCCACATGACAGTCACCAGTGGATATATCCCCACAGGGAAAGCAGAGTCTATCCCACACTTATCCTTCCCCACAGCCCCATCTTTCCTCAGATCAGCAGCTCCCTTCTCCTCCAAGCTCCTGGTTCATGCACACCTGCTCAGACTCCCCAGAGGGCTTTATCCAGGCCTTTTGAACTGCCAGCATTACCCTGTCTGCACAACAACTAGTTCTTTGAGACACAACCACTTACACAGCTCCCCACACCTCCTCAGTAAATGTCTCGTACACCCAAAGCACAGCCTTTGCTCAGCGGTGTCTCAGGGCTGCAGCTGCACCAAGTGAGCCCCCTTGGCTGGGAGCATGCAATCAGCAGGACCACCCCTTCATGCCTAGTCCAGCAGAATTATTTTGATGTTGAACCAATGATCTTGGGATCACTAAACATGCCCGCAAAACAACTGCAATAAATTTGGAATTCACTTAAACAGAAAACACGTAACACATGAAAGTCTGGAGTAGCCACACAGAGTATCTAGTACGTATTCCAGCAATTAATCCTGGCTCCCCTCTCTAGATCAACATTCCCCTCCTCTCATTTCCCGCCTTTATTTTAGCTGAAAGGACTGGGAAACCCACAAGACCCACATGATCTAGATGACTTCACTACCACGTCATGAGAAACCTGCTTTCCACAGATGGAAGTCAGCAAGCCACCCTTGCACCACCTTCCACATGACTTAGTTTTGTAACAGAGCTACCACCTAGAAAAATAACCAATTCTTGTTCTTAAGTGTTTGTCCAGCTACAGCACACTTCTGCTACAATTCCCATGCACTACTTCCTCCTGAAAATGGCCACCAGAAAACTCTTTGAAAGATGCCTGTATGATAGGCTTCAATTACCATCAGCCCCAGATACCTCAGTGATAGCACAGTGAAGGGTAAACAGCTGAGAAAAGACCTAAGTACCTAATACTCAACTAAGACCTCTCCCTGCCTAAGAACATGAAGGATACTTTTCAAGTTTGTTAAGTCTCTAACCTTCACTATTTCATGCAGACCTAAAATCCAGCACTGCAGTGCGCTTCTGAATGTCTCAGAGTTAAAAAAGGTACACAACTATCTTCTCCAGGGTCTTAATTTAAAAAGCTCCGAGTGTCCCCCAGCATCTGCCCAAGGATCATTCCGTCAAGAGCAGTCTAATCAAACAGATAAGAATATGCACAGATACATCATCCATTGATGAGTATGGTTCAAGTTGGTGCACCAGGACTGACTCCATCAGCTCTGAGCAAACAGAACTCCCTCCAAAACTCATGTAGACTTTTTTTATTCCATTGCGAAAGCTAGAGTTGTCTATATTTATAAAGCTATTATAGAAATTGGGTTCTTAACAGATCTGGCTCCATCAGACAACTTTGGTGATGGGTGTACATCAGCAAAAGCCTGTAACATTCAGCTTTAAACAGCACTGAACAAGTGGCATCCCCTTTATTTAAGCTCCCAATAGCGAGACACGAAGTCCTCCTAAACTGTTAAAAGCAGACATTTCTTCCATGTCACTGCATAAGCAGTGATGTCTCCATTTGCAGTATATTTCCAATTAGACCCAACGTGACTATGTCACTCCATATTAGTCAAATGGAGAGTCATGACAAGGCAAAAATATGTCTTTTAATGGAATACAGTTCTAACACACACAAAGAATTAAGAAAATTACCAGCAAGACCTGCTTTCTAACATACAATTCACAGTAAATGCAGATATTACTCAAACAGTGTAACTTGAAAATACACTTGAGTAGAAGCAACTTTAGGTTTTCTGTTGGCTATTACCAGGTTCTCAACCACCAGCTGACTGGCACGAACACTCTTACCCTGGCAAGGTGGTAACACCACAGTTAACCTTGCAATACTTCCACATTCCCAAGGAGATACTGCCAGCCTTCGCACTTGTGTGCATGTCCTGCCTTTATGAGCGCAGCTAGCCACAAGGGTATAGCAGGATGGGGCTCTACTACCTGATTTTCCATTGTCTCTGCAAGCTTCCCTCCGGAAAGCTACTTCTGGAGATGAAAAAGCATTACCAGGCATGAAAATTTTCATTCTCACACTTAATGCAGGGCCCAATCCTACACATTCTTTCCTCTGGCTAAACTCCCAGCCACATTATAAAAAAAGTTATCTTGCTTTCCATGCTCTGATAACTGGGACTCTTTGCTCTAATTCTTGAATACTCAAATGATGCTTTGTTTTAAAGTTTCGTATTTGGCACAAGAGCAATGCCAAATGAGGAACATAGCAGGTTTTGTCTAGTTAAAAAAAGAGATCTGATCGAGGAAGAAAGTAATGAACAATTTGCGGGAGGTAGCATTCACTTGGAGAAAAACAGAGACTACGCATATCCACTGTGTTCTGCACCTTCCCCTGCATTTAATGATACGGCCACAGAGCAGATGACATATGGGATACAAATACACAAAGTAGCTTTATACAAACACACAGCACAGTCCAGCTGTCAGAAGCCTGGAGCTATGAGTGAGGCAAGCAGAAGGACAAATCAGGCTGCAGAGCTTCAACTAGATTGTCACTAGTACCTTGGGTGGCTCATTTTAGAGTCAGTTCACATATCTTTAATACAAACCCAAACTGCTCTGCTGTCACCACCAGCATCCCAAAAGCATTTATATAGGACTTGATTCACATAGGCATTTCTGACACTGGGACACTTACTACTCACATGCTAAGTTTTGTTAGAAAACAAACAAGTTTTAAGGTCTTGACTGACTGTAAAGAATGATATGGTGGATGGAACTAGATGAGCCCAAGGGACCTTGCAACCTGAATTACCCTGTAATCCTATGAGCTGATCCTACTACCGCACAGGAAATCTTACCTTTCAGTCTCAAAATGCAACTGCTGCAAAAGGAGGGCTGCCAGAGCCAGAATCGCATATCTGAAACAAAAAGGATCCTTGTACCAGACTGCCTAGTCTAGCGGGCTGGTCCTCCAAAACCCAGCATAAGTACACTTAATCTAAGAACACACTGGAAGGTTAAAAAAAAGGTATTTTTATTACTATATATCAGGTGTTTTTCAGTCTTGTTTTTAAAAGAGATATTGTTAAATTGTTCATCTATCATTCATATATTCTTCCTGCTCTACATAACTTCTGAACTCTTTAACCAATTTTAGCAAACTTCAATCTAACATGGCAGAAAAGAGATCCCAAAGATATTATGCTCTTACAAATATAGTAAATCAAGCAAAAGAGGTTCCATTAAAAGGCAAACTTCAGCATGAAGAAAATCACAGCATTAGACACCAGCAAATCTACACAGAAAAAGTCAACAGAAATGAGGCTTCATAAAACATCTCTGTTTACAAAATGACTTAATTTAAAACTAGACAAAGGCAGAGGCAACTAGACGCCAGTGCCCATGGGATTGTCAGTGGGTGATTTTTCATGCTGAAGTGCAAAGGGTGAGACAAGAATGGCTTTCAAGATGACTTCAAGGAATATCCCACAAAGATGGCATGGAAGAGCATGCATACTTTTAGCTGAGAAGCTAAGATTGGTATTGGTGGGGGGACCCTGGAGGCTGATGAATATTTTTTTCAGCATCAAGAGGACAACAGAACTCCACTGAGCCATTTAGAGACTAGCAAAAAATCAAGATGCCTGTAAACCCACCACTGCAACTAACCTCCAGTTCAGGCAATGATCCTCAGGCAGGAATCACCATGTCAGGGAAAATGAAGATTCTCCCCTACTCATCCTGCTACCTACTAAACACGAGGGGAGCTGGATCGTACATGCATATGAGCGACTGTTAATTCTAATCCAGAGGTAACAAGCACATGATCCTAAGGCACAGCACAAACAGCTTCTGTAAATCACTCTGGGATTTCTGAGGACCAAAACCAGTACACTCTTTAAAATATTTGTGTTTATTCAAAGCATTAGAGCAGTTTCAGGCGTAGTATCATACCTGTTCTACCATACAAAGGACTGAAATGAACTTTCCCTATCACTGTGCATAATCCTGTTATTCTATACTGTATATAAACTATTCAAAATCATCGCAAGATCTATCCTAAAACCAAATAGATGTCTTGTCCTTATCTATTCCTCTCCAAGATTTTCCAATGTTCTTGCTACAGGCAACTTTCATCTCATATCCAGCCTGAATTTACTCACAGTCAGTTTATACCCTTTCGTTCTTGTGCTAACCTTGCCCTTTAGATCTAATAGTTCTTTCCCCTCCCCAATGTTCACCCCTCTGATGTATTTATAGACAGCAGTTATATTCCCTCTCAGCCTTCATACTGTAAACTAAACAAGCCAAGCTTTTAGCCTTCTTGGTTAGGCAGGCTCTCCAATCCCCTGAACACCACACTAGCCATTCCCTGCACCTGTTTCAGCTTGAATTCTTTCCTTGAGGAACGGGCCACTAGAACTGTACAACACATGCCACAGAAGGGCCCAACAAGGCACTGTACAATAGCATTAGTACGCCCTTATCCCCACAGAAATAAATCCCCAATAATCTGCCTTTTCCACTGATGCATCAGCTGTGACCCTCAGCCTGCAGTCAAGTGATACACCCAAGGTTTCCTGAGAGTTAGCGAACTGTGCTAAACCTCTGAATAAACCCTAGTGACAAGCACTGAAGCACTGCAACTGAAACACTACACCAGCATTAAAGGAATAGCTTTATCCTCTCAATTTAGTAACCACAACAGTTCAGTCTGTTGTGTGTTGGCCAGACTCTCAGTCCCAGACAGGAGCCTCTTTAACCTTGCCAATGCAGAGGTACCACACTACCAAGCACCCAAGAGAAAACTGCTCAAAAAAAAAAAAATCCATAAACACTCTTGCCCTGAGCCAGTCCCAGCACCAAAATCCTGTGGAAACGTAATGTACATTTGGTCAGAAAGCAAAATCAGGGGCTAAAATCTCTACAAGCCAGCAGGATATGCAAAGGAGACATTTACTTTGTATCCCATTTTTCTACTTATCTCCCACCATCCACTACCTACCACTGAGAGACTGGATACCAAGTTAGACAGACCTTGCATGAGCCACTACAGAAAAAAAACTTCTGTCCTATTTATTTCAACATTGGGTCTCCGGTCTTCACACTCCCTTGGGATCCTGTAGGTTCTCACTATTTATATTTGATTTCACAATACCTTGGTAAACAACTGAAAGATACTGTTGGCTGGTACACTCAGGATGACAAATTTTTGTTTGTTGTATGCAACCAGTAGCACATCCACATTGTATATAAAACAACCAAAAAGTATTACTACTCCACTACAGTTCTTCCCAGCCCAGCTGGAAAAGGACAACCCTTTCTGCTACAACCAGTCATTATTACCTTTTAAGTGTTAAGAAAAAGCCACAGGAAAACTCTAAATGCTGACTTGCTACAGCAGTTAATTTTTTTACTGTCCTGAATATGAAGGACTAAAGCTAGTATTAAATTTGCTCTAGCCCAGCTGCTACAAGGCTCTTATTCTGAATTGCACCCTCTATGGCACTCCCCATACTGCTGATACCAAATAGGCAAGAGCTGCACCAGAATCCAATCAAGTTACCACACAGAGCAGTAAGTGTTGGAAAGACAAGCACAGCTACTGGAGACAGAGGAAAAACTGATTAGCTGGACTGGGAATTAACATCAATGCCTACAGGAAACTGGATATCCCAGAGCCAAAACTCTGCTCTCTCATTAAGGCAGGAAAACCCACCTATAAGGAGCATGCAAGCACAGCAGCCTAAAAAAATCAAGCACTGGGCACACTCTGCAAATGCAGTTCAAGCCCAATGAGTCTTTAGCCCTTCCTAAGATAGCTCCTCTCCCACAAGAGGAGTTGTCAGAAGCAGTTTTATCAATATAGCAATATGGGCTTCTTGCAAGGAATAGGCTCTACTCACAAGTCCAGATCTCAACATCACTCTTCCTCCATAGTTCATTTCTCATATCTTTTAGGCAAAACTAATAAAAATTAATTAAATTAGCAATTATACCTTCATAGTAAACAGGTTTTCTGGGATGAAACTGCTAAATGAATGTATATATTACTGATCCTCATGTACCCCCAGCATCACAAAATTCACCAGCTAACAGCAGCTGCTTGGAAACCCTTTACAAGTCTCTTTTTTCCTTTCCCAGATGGTGAAGTCTTTTCTCCCCTGTGCATTAAATACTCAACAAAACACACTTACCAAATTATCATATAAACCCATAATGATGCATGATAATTATCTCTTCAATCAGGATTTCTTCCACCAAATTTCAACCAAAGTAAACATGGTTTAGAGAACAAATGTATACTTATAGTGAACAACCATTCATCAGCTTAAGTAACTCTAATGGATGCCACTTTAAACTAAGCCTGCACCATCTGTTCTAACCCTCAATTAGCGAAGCCAAAAAAATTATTCAATACACAGTTTAAGAAAGCCAGCTAATTCATGTATGTAAGTTTTATTTCTCTTCAGCCTAGTGAAGCATGCTCTTGCAATGCTTGATATTCGACACAGATCAGAATGGAGAGCTGCTTTCTCTAACTATTAGGAGTTTTGTCAGAGGAAATTATTTCCCTGCAATATTTCACTATATAAAGTAATTTCTCTGTAACATCTCACCATGTATTTTAAAGTGTGTGATGTCTCTGTAAGTAACAAAACGAACTATGAGCTAAACAAATCAAATCTGAAGTCCTGCACACATGAACATAAATGAACCTCAGGACACAGCCCTGCATAGCTCTCACCCTGACAGACTGGGCCTACCAGCACAGCATTGCTTGTTCAGCCAGGAGCCCTTTGCAACTGGAAGTGTTCTCAGCCACTGGGGTCTGTTAACCACGTTAGCTCCTAACTCCCCTTTCACAGGCAAAGCCCAGTCCTGCGAGCTCCTGGGCACAGAGCCTCCCACATGTCAAGCTGCACTGGGGCAAAGTGACCATCCATGCAAGGGTGAGATACTCCCCTTGGAAAGCATAGCCTGTGCAGCATGAGTAGTGGAGTGCCAAAAAAATCACTAGCTGCCAAAGTGCAGGAAAAAAAACAAAATGTTTCATCCAGTTCCTTATTGCAAACCTTGACCCAGTTTTACTTCAAACTGACGTCTCCTACCACTCTGCCACATGAGAAAACATTGAGTAAAACATCTCAATTTGGTGGACCCTGATCTACTTGAAGGCTCTGTCATCACCAAATCTCTAAGCTGAGCTCTCTTGGGTGTTGCTTTTCAAAAACAAACCAGCAATACCAAGGGCTACTTCCAGTGTAAACCTCAACTCCCAAGAGACAGACCAAGCTCTCTTGGGTGTTGCTTTTCAAAAACAAACCAGCAATACCAAGGGCTACTTCCAGTGTAAACCTCAACTCCAAGAGCACAGACCACTCATCACTGTAAAGAGAAAGGTGTAAGAGACCTTATCCCCTCATCATTGCTAGATGGAGGTGACAGTACAATACTCTCCTCTTGTGGAGAAGGCAGCAAGGGAAGGTCACTGCTAAACACCCTCAGTTCACCTCTAGGAATACCAGGCTGGTAGAAAAGTACTTTAAGATCCTGGACATATTCCTTTATGCTACACCTCAAAATAAAACATCACTGGTAAATCATAGTCTGGATACTGAGAAAGGCACATCAGCCACAGTCAGAGACCCTGCATACTTAACAGTATTTTTAGTACTAAATACTACCACAAGCAGCTCAAAGTGAGATTGTTCACCTAGGAATTACTGATGATTTGAGTTCCCTCCCCTTGCTACAAGATTGTGAAGCTGAGAAGACATGCTGAAGCCCCTGACACTGCTGTGTTATTTTGCTGCATGTCTCAAGGCAGACAGCTGAGTGCTGGCCTTAGTTATTGTTCAGGGTTTCAAAGCTCTGCAAAATAACTCTTTTGCTTAGCAGGGGAAGAAATGGAGTCCAGCAGAACCACCATCCTGAAACAGCATAGATAAAGCAAAAAAAGCACGTGAAGGAAGGGAGTGGAGGCAGGATCCCTCTTTGGTCTGCAGCATCCTGCAATACCTTCTCCACCCCAACCTTGCTAATATGCCCCACAACTCCTAGTGCCCATGCAAACATAGGCTGGACTGCTCTAAGTAACTGAGTTCCAGAGAAGAGTAAGAGCTCCCAAAGAGAAATCTCTGCACCCTGCAGCATTCTTCTTTCACCTACCTGTAAGTACTGCTGGGAAAATGCAGGCGAGGCAATGCCTGTTGGGTGCAGTTCAAGCACATTCCAGGCAAACACAGATACACAAATGGGCTTCCACTGGACCTCAGTGCCTTACTTCATGTAACAACCCTCATGCTTCCTTGACTCAAAAAGCATCCCAAAGTAACTGGTGCCTTCTGCACATAAGGCAGCTGCCTGTTATGAAGCAGGGATCAGTGACCAGGTCACAAGGGCATTTTTTAGAAGAGGTGCTGAGTGCTATTAGAAATGTGTTAGGTCTCACTGTTTCACACGAGTCTTTTACAGACTCGGACAGCACCAAAGAAAGAGAAGCATCTCTGACCCCTCTATGATTGCTTTTTTGCCACATCACTTGAAATAAAATTGTATTGTCTCAAATTCCAGTGCTGAGGTCAAGGACTTCACAAAATAGTGTCAGGTTAAAATAGAAACAATGTACAAAAGCCACCAAAGCCTAAAAATGTCAATGATAGTCACGACTTACATAGCTCAAACTTGTATGTCAATGAGGGAGGTAGCTTGAGCCCACCCTGTAAAGGCATAGTAGTTTCACCATCAATAGAGGCTCCTTTTAATCAGAACTGAACTGCCTCAGAGATGTCACTTCTCTTTGGTTCACTGATAACATATAAGCACATAAGCATAACATGTAAGCATATAAGAGTCCTAGGCAAGCAGGAACCATGAATCAACTGGATGCTCTCCCAAGGTAACAGGTCTGCTATCCAAACCCAGTCTAAGTCTGAAAGCACGCACTTTATCATTGAAACACTAGGAAATTTCAGCTCATGCAGATGACCTCAATCTTTGGTTTAAGCTGATATTTTTTCAAATGAAGGGAGTGAGGTGAGCAGAGAAACAGACTGCAAATATAATAGCTTTTCAACCGTGACCAAAAAACTGCAGTTTAGCTCTCCAGATGGCTATTGTGGGGCAGCGATGCTCAGCCTTTCACTCTCAGGGCTGTTAAACTAATCCATGAACTGGATCAGATGGCACCAGCTACCCTGTTCTCCCTCACACCAGACAGAGCCAAGCTTCCAAACCCCCACCCCACAAGCAGTCGAGAAGAATGGCAACAATAATGCAGATGCAGGCACTAAAAGGAGAAGAGAAGGAGATTGGCATATGATAATGCACTAAGCCTTGGTTGAATACAGAAGCAGACCATCCTACATCACTAGCCTCCAGGTAGCCAGCTTGCCCCACTCGCAGCTTTCACATCCTCTATTATACTCATTCACTGAAAAAACACCCTCCAGACATCTGAGACATGTCTCTGTTATGCTTACTAGAACTTATTAAACACTGCAAATGCTATCTATAGAACACACACATTAATGAACAGCCAGTTCAGCAGCATGAGGTCTGGAAGAGACTCACTGCAGTACAGAAGTGCCAACCAGTTTGGTACTGGAGAATGAATACCACTGCCATTCAACCAACAACAGACTGGGAAAAGGGGTGAAGGAGAGAACAAGTTACCCTAAAAGAAATTCTGCAAACTAAGTGTGATATTGGAATTGCAAAGTCCTGCATAGCTCTGCGATCACATCGCTTCATAAAATCCATGCAAACAGAATATTTCATAAAAATTTCAAGGTTACTGTGCTTGGCTTACCTTTCCACTGAGAATCATGGAAGTCTGTAAGAGAAAGCCGGTTAGCAAGAACACAGGGAGTAAGACCACGCAATGCTCTCGAAACTACACGTACACCACTTGCTCATGACAGCAAACTAAGACTTCTTCACATGCTCTGCCAGAATGGATCTTCTATTGAGACTGTACTGGCTTTGGTGTTTGTTAGATGGTTTGTTTTTTTTTCCTGTTCCTACATGCCAAACAGCTTCTACCACAGCTGTTTGTTGACAAAATCGAAGAGAAAAATGCAGCTGTGCAGAACACATTGACCAAAACACTTCAATCCCACAACCAAATCAAAACTTCTGTTAAAAATAAATTAATCTGAGGATATTGAGCTCCAGAGCACTTGCAACCCATATGGCTAGTCTCTCCTTCACTTCTACAGGAAAGAAATCTAGTACAACTCAGTTAATTATATTCTGGCTCAGCTCTGTAGGAACTTTAACTCTCAGATTTTTCTGGATTTATTAGAAAGGAACAGTGTCTCCTATTACATGCCATAGAACAGCTTAAGTACCCTATTAGACTTGTCAGAGTGCCTTGTGAAGGGACCAGGACAGGAGTTTTCCAAGCTACAGCCGAGAACCTCCTCCCCACTCCCACAGTACATCGGAGTGGTAGGACTTCCTCACTAAGACCTGGAGGGAGAGGAAGCAACATGACAAGGACAACAAGGCAGTGGAGTTCCATATCCTACCAACTCACCGCCACGCTGTCAAATTCAACAGAACATACATGTATACACAGAACCTTTCCTGAGCTACGTGCCGTAGATCAATTGTACTTAAGTTGCCCACAGAAAATAGGAAAAAAAGTCTAGCAAGATTTAATGACAGTGAAAAATACTGCTGTTTATATATGTTTCTTGCAGTTTCATAAACTTTTTTAATATGGCAGGAAATCAGCATTGCTAACTACTGGGATGATCAAAGCGTGCCACCAGCTAACAAGATACACAAAGAAACCAGGATATCACAACATATGAACACCAAACGTAAATCCATTTATTAAAACTCCATTTAGTGAATTCTTACTGCCTCGAGTCCTCAATATCGTATCAGCTATCAACTACAAGAAATGGGTCAAGAATTGTTGATTCAGCATAATTATCAGCTTACAGAACAGTATATTAGAAAGCCTACTATACAACTTTCACTTAAATCAAGTAGCACTTGGCATTGAAACTTCTGACTGTAATCACATTCCATCTGACAAGTCTTACCTTATAATTGCTGGAATTTACCCAAGAAGTGGCCAGTCCATCAACCATTTTATCCAGCATAGTCTGATCATGTTCAAGATCAGCTGACTTCTGTTTATCTGAGAAGTAATCTATCAATTCCTGGCCAACCTGAAGTCTCTTTCCAACATCCTTCTGCAGCACCTGTGCTAAGCAGTACTCCATACTGGGCTCCATAGTGTCTTAGAAATACAGCACCAGCAAGAAAGCTAGAGGGCAGTAGGTCCAAAAAATCCCTCTATAAACATACGCAGGAGGTTGCCTCTTTGTTCGATGAAGGTTACTGAGGGTTTGGGTTTCAAAGATGCAATTCTGAGAATGGCAACAATGCACCATGTGTGTGTGAACAGCAGCTGGCAGGATATTAAAAGTCCAATTTAAATAACTACTAATAGATGAAGCAACGAGCTGTGCTGTACTGTTGAGTCTGCAATAATTCCCAATTCAGCAGTCCATTCTGAAAGAAATGAAAAAGAACAGTATTATAGGTTAAATTACGACTGGAGGGAAAAAAAAATCAAAAGCATGTCACAAAATAGGTTATTCATATACAGCTGCAAAGCTGTGATAAGCTGGATATGAGCATTGTTCTATTTTAAGGAATCAGACAAGGTAGGTCAGGACAAAAACCTTCAGTTATTCTTTACAACAGCAGTTACCTAGCAGTTCCCTAGAATTTTTAGTGACAGACAGTAAATCTGGGCCTTAAGACTTAATTAGTAATCAATACTATTGCAACTACCATTATCACCATCCACCCACAAAGGTAGAGACAAAATCCTTAAGCAGGTCACAAGGAAAACACATCTGCTTTAAGAAGTGAAAGCAGGAAGAGATCTGGATCCTGTTTTGACTGTTGGCCTTCTGCAATCAATGCCATCAGCTGGCCAGCAAGACACAGCACTAACAGTGGGCTCCAGGAATGTCAAACAAGCAGTTTTCAAAACCTAGGTGCTCAAGCTGTTTCCAGGCTGATTCCTGTTACATCCCAACTACACATGCCCAGGAAACAGCACTGGCCTAGTGCAATAATAGTGTAAATGCAGTTCAACCGACAGTGCATGTGGTGTCCTGAGAACAAAGGCCATACACAAGAAAGGCCAGGCCAAACTTTGCTGCCAGAGGCACAGCATCATCTGTGAAGTAAGCTTTTGGCTTATGTGTTTAAAAAAAAAAAAAAGGCTGTGTGCCTGGGGTTTGGTTATGTTCCGCAATCCTAGAAACCCTCCTGACCAAGGAATCCATTAGGGACCCAGATGCAGGGTTTTTTGTCCCTCCATCTGCAGCCAAACAAATCCCTCCAGGCAGCCAGGGAACAGACCCTCAGCCTGTCCTCCACCCTCCCACAGACCAAGGCTCCCAGCATCACCACACCACTTCCTGAAGCACTCCCTCATCACAGGTTAGCTCTTTTAGGAGGAGGTGATAAAAATTCGGTGTCTTTGTTTCCTGTTTAATAGTATCTAAAGCTAGAAATCTGCCCTACTTTTTCCACCAGCATGAGGAAAGCACATCAAGCTCAGAGCAAGGAAAGAGGCTGTGGAGCAGACACCTGGTTCGATAAACAACTGGAAGGAAGCTGGAGGCAACAGTTCACTAATTAGAAGCACTAGGGCAGCAAATCTAAATACCTTCTGTTTGAGCAAATAAGGCCTTCACAAAAGTCTTAACAAAACAAAGTGGATCTGACAGAGATGGGATGCACAGAAGAACCCTAGCCTGGAAACAAAAGCACGCCTCACACAGCAGACTAGTTCAGTTCACTATCTCGCCTCCATCCTCCTTGGCCAGACTTACAAACTGCCACATCATACCAATACCAAACACAGCATCTAAAGACAGCACCTTGTGGTCTTGAGCTTCCCTAACCCCCAAGGTGCTGCCAGACATGTCCCAGCTGCCCACACTGGCTGTGCTGCTTATTCATCAGGCAGGAGCAGCCACCAGAGAGCAGGTCCCTCTGTTCCAGGCAGCCAGTTTCAAATCCCCATGGGCTGACAGCGATCAGAACTGGTTCTGTACATCCGGGGACTCACCTCAGCCAACTGCCTGGCAAATCCTACCACCAGCCAGAAGGGATTGTGTGTGCCTGCAGACTAACCTTCCTCCTCACCAGCAAAATCTCACCCTCCAGAGCAGCAAGAAAGCATTAGCTGCAACTGCACACACAGCACCTAGGGCTTTAAGTTAGTGCCATGACAGCTGACTGCTTGTGACCACTACTCCAATCTGACCTGTCTAAAGAACATACCAAACTATCACCATTTTGCTTCAAGTCACTTCAAGAGTGATTTGACTTCAAATTCTAAAATTGCCAACACCCCCCACCCCCAATCAATAATCTTAGAGCAATGTCTTTTGTCTTTCTAAAAGAGAGGCATTGCTTCCGAACGAGGGGAATCCATGCCTCTTCTTAGTGCTGAAGCTACAGTTTCTTACTCGTTTCTGTTTTAACACCAACTCTGAAAGCAGTGCTCTGAGCTTTCCCATTCTCAACCAAAACATTTCACAACATGGCTCCAGCTACTCACAGCAGCACAGGCAAAACAGGGACACTTCAAGCGATCATAAAAGCACAGCAGAACCTCCAAGTCTCCCTGTCTGTACCCTTGAATAGTGGCCCCTGCCCTGCCCTCTAGCATGGGCTAGTCTTGCTCCTTGAAGCAGGCTCTCCAGTTATGCGAGGCAGTATTGCACACAGGAGTGTCTAAGCACATAACAGAAGGGCTTTCACAGAGTAGGGCAGCATTTCACTGGATACCTCGCTAGCAGAGAGCTACTTGAGAAGGTGCAGCTACCATGTTGTAGCTGAAACCTTTCAAGTTACCCGTGTGGTTTGCTCCTGGACTCCAGAAGCTGCACACATGTTCAAAAGGGGACTCGTCTGTTAAACTGGATAGAACATGGTGAATAAAGTCACCTAATTGCTTTTACAATGGAAATGTGAAACTTGCTTAAACTTGAAAATTCAGATTACAGGAGGATGTGAATGACTGTTAGTTACCACAGAATAGCTTTTTTTTTTTTTACTAACTTCACACATAGACAAGTCCCAACACATCCAAGAAACCATTAGCTGGCCGTACTGCCATGAGAAAGGAACATTCAAAGTTTCAAGTCTTTCTTCCATGTCTGTCATTTTCATTTAAGTCTCTGCCCACAAGCACAGAAACAATCTTTTAAGCAAACTAATATAAACAAATTTCTCTCAAAGTTCCACATTTTTTAAGTATGTGAAGGAAGGCATAGAATAAAAATTATGTTGCACTACAGACGAACAGATGTGTGTCATAATTTTAAGGAATGCAGTCTAAAGAAGATCCACTATACATTGTAGCACTACCATCAAATGCATACCGGGGAGAAGAGACAGAAATACCTTTGAATCCTGGGGAACATAGGAGCAGTAATCCAAGAGGAAAGGCTCAAACTGGCTTGCATCTACTAGCCAACAAGTGTTTAAGTTGCACTTTTTTTAATAAAAGAAAAAAGCTTTTCCACAGATGTTAGGAAGTCTGTTGACTCCCCCTCTTCCTCACATGAGGAAGTGGAAAAAATACCACCCGAGAAAACCAAGACCCCAAGCTGACAAAAAATGAACCTCCCAAGCAACAAAGCATACGGCTGCTATATCCCATCAAGTTTGAAATCAACTGGGCAGATGCTCCCCACATCACAAGCTTTGGGAAACACAAAGCCAGTGTCTCAGTCCCAGTGGTCCTCTTCTGTTCCTGCAGAATTTAAATGCCATGGGTTTCGTGTAGCCAATGTGTGGTGGGTTGACCTTGGCTAGACACCACATGCCCACCAAAGCCGCTCTATCACACCCCTTCTCAGCTGGACAGGGGAGAGAAAATATAACAAGAAGCTTGTGGGTCAAGATAAGGATAGGGAGAGATCATTCAGAAATTACCATCACAGACAAAACAGACTGGACTTGGGGAAATTAAAATTAATTTATTGCCAATCACAATCGGAATAGGATAGTAAAAATTAAAACCAAATCTTAACACACCTTCCCCTTACCCCCGTTTCTTCCTAGGCTCAACTTATACTCCTGATTTTCTACCTCCTTGCTCCCCAAGCAGCAGAGGGGGACAGGGAATGGGGGTTGTGGTCAGTTCATCACACATTGTTTCTGCTGCTCCTTCCTCCTCAGGGGGAGGACTCACATTCTTCCCTGCTCCAGCATGGGGTCCCTCCCATGAGAGGCAATCCTCCATGAACAACTCCAACATGAGTCCTTCACACAGGCTGCAGTCCTTCACAAACTGCTCCAACATGGGTCCCTGCCACAGGGTGCAGAACTTCAGGAACAGACTGCTCCAGCATGGATCCCCCACAGGGTGACAAGTCCTGCCAGCAAAACTGCTCCAGCCTGGGCTCCTCTCTCCACAGGTGCGCAGGTCCTGCCAGGAGCCTGCACCAGCATGGGCCTCGCACGGGGTCACAGCCTCCTTTGGGCATCCACCTGCTCCAGCATGGGCGCCCTCCATGGGCTGCAGGGACACAGCTGTCTCACCACAGTCTTCACCACAGGCTGCAGGAGAACCTCTGCTCCAGCACCTGGAACTCCTCCTCCCCCTCCTTCTTCACTGACCTTGGTGCCTGCAGAGTTGTTTCTCTCATACTCTCACTCCTCTCTCTGGCTGCAAATGCTGTGCACCCTCCCCCCCAACCCCGCTTCTTAACTATGTTATCCCAGAGGCACTACCACTGTCACTGATGAACTCTGCCTTGGCCAAATTGGTGGGTCCATCTTGGAGCCAGCTGACACTGACTCTATTGGACACAGGGAAAGCTTCCAGCAGCTTCTCACAGAAGCCACCCCTGCAACCCCCCCACTACCAAAACCTTGCCATGCCAACCCAATACACAATGTTGTAAGATACAAACAATTTAGGATTGGGATTTTGAGGACAACCTCTTCCCACAGAAACAGAGTCATGCAGAAGTCAAAACTAACAACTCAGTGGCACAGGTCCTGTGTTTGGAGCTCCTCCAAGTTTTGAGAAGGGTTGTGGATATAGGCTCTAAAGCAAGGGTTTTCTCCAGTCCTCCTCCTAGGGTTGCAGTTTGCACTCGGGGAGACAGGCTAGGCTACATCTAACATAATGACAACATGTAGACAAGATAACCCAAGAGAAGAAAAAAAATTCTCCCCACCATCCCAACTCTGTCACTGCAAAAATAAAGTTCCCTCTTTCACTAATAAGACAAAATGATGTGCTTAGTTAAAGCTTCTGCCAGTAACACCTAAATTTTCCATCGAGTTATCCAGCAGAAAGCCACTAGAGAGGTTGAAGTTTAATGTCAGCTTGGAGCTCAAAATGATGAATTTAAGGGAGAAAGCTGACAAAGACTGAACAGCCCAAAGTTACCCAGCCTAGATACTACCACCAGAACACCATAAAAGCTGGTACAATTCACAGCAAAGCAACTGGCTCAGCATGTAGAAGTCGTCAACCCAAATAGTAATAAGGGAATACTTGTTACCTAAGATGCTGTGGCAACATTAAACTAGGTACATAAGCCAATGAACTTTTTTCAGTGCTTAGTCTGCGCTCAGTGGGATTCTCCTAGGTGAAACAGTATTACTTGCAATTCTCAAGTAAGACTTTATCTTAGGATAACTTTACAGGAAATTTTAAATCTTCTTCCTCTTGCAATAATGAAGGAAACCTGAAACATGTAAAGAATATAACACTACTCTTCTAGGGGCTTGCCTATACTTGGGAGCTCTTCCAACATAGCTATTTGACTTAAAAAATTATGCCCATTCTCTTCCGCTCCAGTCATCAGGTTATCTTTTTCATATTTCACCATCCCCTTCATTTGCCAACAAACCAGTGCAGTCCACAACCTCCCCAGTCAGCTGCTCTAACACAGCTAACTCAAGACACAAGCTTGCAGAGAGACAAAAATATTGCTGCCACTCACAACCACTCTAAGGAATAGCCAACACCACTCAATAACCAGGCCTTTCCCGTCACCTTCCTGAAGGTATCCTCTGTACCTACTTCCAGCAAGTAAGCTTAACTTGTAAACAACTTGTGAATGTCAACACTCCTTTGGTGGCTGTTTTTTTTGTACATGGTTAGCTGCAGCCCAGCAGCTGTAGAAATAACACAGCAACACAGTTCTACCAACAAGTATCCTTCACAGGTCTCAGGACCAACCTGCATGCAAACTTCAGTTTAAAATTAGCTCAAGGTACATTAGACAGACATTTCCTTGAACCTTGACTTTCCACAACAAAGAACTCCTCTCCTCCTTCAGGAGATCTCCACCCTAACCAAATGCAGCAATTTTTCAAGTATAAAAGCTACCAGGCATCAAACCTGCAGTAGTTCACTGCTACTGGAAGGTGGGCAGTGTAAATACTTAACTATTGGGTTTGCCAGCCAAGCCCCCTTGGGCAAGAAGTTCAGAGCAATCAGAACAGCACCTAGAAATCACAGACTGCAAAGACTAGATGGAGGTCTCATCAGCAAGGCAGTGTCAAACTGCAGCTCTGCATGAAGGGTGGAAACTCTCAGCCCTCCATCCACTCGGTCCCCTTTATTTTTGCTTTAACCAGTACAGCTATCCCCTGCCCAGAGGGGATTTGGTATCAGGCCTTCACAAAGTATGACACTCGCTAAGCGCTCATCAAACCTACCCTTCCCTTGCTGTGCAAGCAGCAGCGGACAGAGCAGCAGTACTGACAGCCTCTAAGCTCAAAGTATTCTTAGTTGTTCAAACCCTCTGAGGGAATGAGGTGGCAAGTAAAACATCAAGTGTCCTACCTGGAAGAAGAAAGCAACCTTTTTCTGGAGACAAAGGCAGTTTGCAAGGAGACACTCACCCAGCAAGTGGCAGATAGACCCTCCCTCTTGTTCACCTGTCTCCGTAAGTAGGCAATAATGTTTCTCCAGTGTCCATGAATATTGCACAATCACTGTGATTGTTTCAAATCAGTAATTAGCATTGCCTTGTAGTTGAGCCTCCCCCTAATCCAAAGATGGCATCTTAGACTTCCAGCCTGACAACTCAAGTTCTAATTAGGTGACGGGACAGCCCCGTGCTTATCTCAATGTACTGGGTGCCTCTGACTGCACTTCATGCAGAGATTCCGTCCACACTCCCTATATATATAATTTTATATATTTAACTATCTTCAAACAGAGTAGCCACTGCACCTCTCATACTCGCCAGTATATCCTCGCTGATAAGCCAAGCACTGCCGATGTGGATGCAGCTCCGTTGCTGGAAGCATTACTACATCTTCAACAGAGGGTTCTTCCTCCTCCCAAAGCACCAGCCACACCAAGGAAGCCTTCGTAAAACTCCCTGCTGTTGCAGGCAGTTCACCCTCACACGAACCACATCTGGCTGAAGGCTTGCTAAGACTCCACTAAATATTTGCTGTTCTTCAAACTTGCTTGGAGTCTATTAAGGGTTTTATGTTTAAAAGTACAAACAGTAACCAATCCACATCAGGGCACGACTTCACTGCCACAAGGAAAACTGAAGCAGATTTTTCTAGAATGAAGACTGCTGAAAGACTTCTAGGACTTAAGCTAACTAAGGCCTTCTAGCCACCACACAATCCTTCTAGGACAGATGCTAGCTGTGAAAGTTGCATTACCCTACTTTAAGTAAGATGAGAGATAAGCTTCAGATAACAGGAATTCTTATGCCTCAGCTAAAGGTTTACATTGCTGCCTCAGTAACCAAACACGTCATACAGAGCTACCGATTTCAGTGAGGCATCAATCTTCAAAAAATCTCCACAGTAATGAAGCTGCAGCAAATCAAGACGACTTGCAGGTCACCTCAATGTGACCCCAATACTCTACACTAATGGAACCACTTTGCAGAGCAGGAGTAACCCTTCAAGAGTAGGGTAGAAAAATGAGTTTTAACATGCTTTGTTTTCCTAATGCAACCCCTCTCTGAAGTTAGTTTGGTTTTAACTTTGTCTGAGTCTAGAATGAGTCAAGGTCTCCTTCCTTTTTAACAGTTTGAGTGCTGACATGCATATCAAAATCTTACAAGGTTAGAAGCTGCTCTGCATGACTCCCTCTTGTAGGGATCTCAGTTCATGGTTCCAAGATACCACACTACAAGCAGTTTATTAGGAGCCTACTGGACCACAGCAGTGGTAGTACTATCCTCATGACACTTTACCCTGCGAATAATATCTAAGTTTTGGGGTTGTATGTTCAAAAATATCCTCTCTCCCCCTCATTCTGGAGCTCTAACCTTACCTTAGAGCCTGTAGACTCCAGTTCTGACACCTGTGGGACCCCAGCCAGCAAACCATAGAGCACTGGCCCTCTATGACTTCCAGCTCTGCTCTGCAAGGTGTCAAAGCCAATGGTGCACAAGGTTCCCTGAGAGGCTGTGACAATGCATCACAGAAGAATGGAGGTGGTGTCCAGCCCCCTTCCTACTGGAACTATGAGTGTGGGACAAAGCTTTCCAGAGTCACATCCTAACGCTCTCCTCCACAATCCAGCAGCAATATTGGATCATCTGGAAAAACATGGGAAAAAAGGAAAAGAAGATACTTTCACCTGTAGCCTCACATGGGTAAAATGCTTAGCAAGTGTCCTGGTTTTGGCTGATACAGTGCTGGGTTTTGGACTTAGGATAAGAATAATGTTGATAACACACTGATGGTTTAGTTGTTGCTAAGCAACCACAAAGTCAAGGACTTTTCAGCTTCCCATACTGCACTGCCAGCGAGGATGCTGGGGGGCACAAGAAGTCAGGAGGGGACACAGCTGGGACAGCTGACCCCAACTGGCCAAAGGGGTATTGCATACTATATGACATCATGCTCAGTATATAAACTAGGGGAAAGCTGGCATGGGGCTGCTGCTCAGGAACCGGCTGGGCATCGGTTGGTGAGCAGCGAGCAATTGCATTGTGCATCACTTATTTTGTTTATTCTTTCATCATCATCATTTCCCCTTCCTTTTCTGTCCTATTAAACTGTCTTTACCTCAACCCACAAATTTTAATTTTTCTTCTCCCTGATTCTCTTCCCCATCCCACAGGTGAGGAGGGAATGCACCAAAAGCTGTGTGTTTAGCTGCCTGCCAGGTTAAACCACAACAGCAAGGTTTGGAAGTAGAACACTGCTGAGAATTAGAGGATGGTGGCCTATCACTTGCCAGATTACCAGCAGGACAAGTAGCTTCACAGCACACATCTGAATCTTGTAATCTCTATTTGTATTGCAATAGATGAAGTCCCTTAGGCTAAGATCACTAATTTAGCCAATCCTGAAGATGGAAAGCATCTCTTAATGTACATCAGTTGAGGAAAAAGGTGGGAGAATACCAAGAATCTCCTATTTTACAGGCAGGAACACAGTAGAAATTCAGTGCCTTTTCCAGAGCTGCTGCAAAGCAAGTCTCCAGTGGCAGTGGGAACTGACAGCAAGGTAACACCTCGGGGAAAGAAAAAAGCCATACCACCACATGCTGGTACAAGGTCAGGATAATCTAGTTTTAAAGACATCAGTGGGTTTGATATAAATTCCATACTCAACAAATTCTCCAGGACCTTGTTATCCCTACAGATGTATAACTGGTTCGTGACACAGAAGAAATAGGTATGTTTTTGTGTACAAGTCCAAGCCAGAACTACCCTGGAAGCAAGTACTTGAGAGACAAGTGCTAGTAGTAAAATGACAGATTGGAATGGAAAATTAATACACAAGATCACACCTTGGGTACAAGCCCTCAAGGGACACTGAGTGTCCAACCAAGCACCTTCTTCCCTCTGCACCCCACATCATTTTCTCAAAACACACATGTGCATTTTAGACAATCTTAACAGAACATATGTGATGTGGGAGTAAAGAAAGGAAAAACACACTCCACACAGTCTACACCTCAACTAAGTTAATTCACAGAAGCTCGGGCAGGTAAGCAGATAACACAGCCACAGCACCTCCATCTCTAAGACACTGACTTACATGCATACTTGTGACAACAAGTCATGCCAAGATGCTGCTGCTATGAAAACCAATCAGACACCCAAAACTGAACAAGGCAGGAACTCAGGTAGGAGCCTATAATAGACTGGCTATGGGATGCAACAGCAGCAGTTGTAGTCAACAGTTTTGGAAAAAGTTTGCTTTCTTCGTCTCTCTTCAGGCCACCCAGCTAATGTCCATCTCTTCCCCCATGACTCTAAACACAAACTCGTCTTCATGACAAAACAGGGATCTTTGCCTACCCCTATTCTCCAGGGCTGCCAGCCCTCATGGCAAACTGCTGGCCAAGGACAGCTGGAGTTCAACTGCTGACAGGGGCCAGCAGAAAACACCAAACCAGCACCTAGGAGCAGTTCAGCTCCCCCTCTCAGGAAGGCTACCCTCTCTGCTCAGGCATAAGCAGATTCTATTCAGCCTGGCATTTGCAACCATACATAAGCGGATGGCTGAAGAAATCCCCCAACACAGGCAGCAGGGGATTGCAGAAAGCCACCGCTACGCTTAAGATTTATAAAACAGCGGGCAGAGGGAGCACAGGACAATGAGGAGCAGAAAGCATTTTTGTTTGGCAATACCAGGAATTGGGCTGAACTCTTAAGTGGCAGTTAAGAGACTGCTGGGATAAGAAACCACTGACAATGTAACAGGCAGAAAGACAAACCTGCAATTCCTCTCTTCTGCTCAGCAACACCTTGAAATACAGGTCAGATCTGATCAAAATGGGGTCAGATTCTTTGCCTCAGCAAATCATCATTGGTTCAGTTTGGCTTTCTGAAATATCTTGGCATCTAAAGCATCTACAAACAAAGCGTAAAAAGAGCCCCAGTTTAGACCTGAAACACTGAAATGCTGCACCAAGGACTGGCCTGCTTAGGCCGATTAGTCTATTATTTTGCTGGCAGGGGAAACAAATTAAAGATTTTTACATCTGCCCACTCACTTCCAATAAACTATTGATGATGACGCTTTTCTAACAATTAATTTTGCTGCTCCTACCTGGCATACTGTTTCTAGACGCAGAATGGACATCTCCCTCCTTGCGGAGCCAAACATGCACAGATTTGATTAAGTGACAGAACAGGGAACCAGATAAACTCTAACAGTAACCATGTATTGAGATGAAGTCTCTTGGAGAGCACCTGCAGCATCTCAGACCACAACGCCTATTTGTTGCCCTTCTATAACTTGAACAGTTACAACTCCATACAACTCATTTGGGTGGTTTGAGTTTTTTTGTGCAAGAGTGCTAGTGCCCCCAAAGAGATGCGAAAGTGAACTGTCATGTTTATAACAGAGGCAGACACCAATGCAGTGCAGAATGCAGCGGAACTGGCCTGCATTTAGCTCTTCAGTACTCTGCTGTGCAAAGCCCTTAACTAGCTCACATCAGGCTTTCAGATATCTTTAAGGACCGGTAACAAACTGGTCCAATAGAGAGTATCCAAAACACTGAATAAGCTCTACAAAAACTTGCAATGCAAACTTCAACCCTGCCTAGGTTCATGAAAATGGAGAAACTGAGCAAAAAGCAACATGAAGTGTACAGCATTAAACAGCAGGGTAAAGCTAAGGCCGTTCGGCACAGGACTGCCACAAACATCAACACCTCATCAAGGAAGGAAGCGAATCCCTTTCCTCATAGTCAGACTGATTACAATTGACTAAAGTCACAGTCTGAACAAATTAATAGACAAAATCAGTCTATTTTATTCACGCAAATGAGACACCTTTATATACATGCCAACATTTTTTTTAACACACTGGCAAGCAGTGTTCGAAGGTGCACTGTCAGAAATCCAGGAGGAAGCTCCAACTACAACCGCCATCCAAGGAGGCATTAACAGCCGCAAGCCCAATCCAGAGGCACGCTGAGATTTCCAGCCCTAGTCTAGGCAAGGCCCGAGATAATGAGAGACTTAGGGTGACACACGAGCTAGATCCAAAGTCATTTGAGGCCAGAATGGTACTCATAATGGCAGTCTACAAGCTTCAAAGCCACATTACTCCCACAAAAGCCTGCCTATATGTTGAAATGGGGAAATGCATCCAGGGGAGGTCATTACTTTATCTATCTAAACATTTCATGTCCAACCTCTTTCACACTTCTTACAGCATTACCTGCCCCTAACACAAATGTTGTTGAGGGCAAGCTGTAGCTCCTCTTGTTGTAACTCATTATAGAAACGGTCAGACTTGCTGTCAGCTCTCATCCTCCAAGAACCAACAGCCCTGACTAAAATGATTGATGGATAGGGAAGGATTGACTAATGTACGGGAGAAACAGAGAAATCATTTCAGTTTGAGTTTTGCTGTTGAAATATCTGGTTTTCATCACACTTAAGTTGTAGCTCAGATTTAAGATTCCTACAGAACTTCAAAGATGACTGGAGGACTAGCTCATTCAATCGTAGGCGCTCTCTGCAATTGTCCCTCTAGGGAATGTCACATGAACTACAGAAACATTTCCATCTCACAAGCATGCTGCTATCTCATTTTTAGCACAGCACATTATCAGCCAAGTGAAGCAAGGCCAAAGTGTTTAACTTCATGGCATTTTTCTTCTTGAAACAGAAGCTTTTGAAGCTGCCTGATCCATTTCAAGAACTTCATAGGAATGTTGCAGGCATCAGTGTGGAAAAAAAATTCCATTTATGTTGGCAGTGATTTAAAAAAAGTGACAAGTATGACTATGAAATACAGAGAGGAACACTCATGGCAACACAGTTAATCATTACTCCATCTCCTCCTAACTTCCAGGCTTCAGTCCCACTATCT
>NW_010541279.1:427-1232 GCF_000687285.1 Phaethon lepturus | reverse complement strand
AAGCTGGACTTTGCCAAGCCCAGGACTCCTGCACAAAGGCTTGTTCCACACAGCGAGCTATGCTGCCATGATAAGGAAGACCCTGAATATGACAGTACTGCAGTTCCATCCTGCACTTGGTGTAGTCCTTTGCTCTAGCAAAAGCTCACCACTATTGGAAGTTCTTAAACACATCCAGCTGCAGCCCCCTCTCCAGTTGCAAACCTCTTAAATCCAGTTCAGAATCCCACACAGAAGCAAACACTTGCAGTTCAAATGACTTTGCAGGATCTAATTTGGAAACTACTGATCTAAATGGTGGATTTGCATCATCAGGTATCAAGCAACAATACTTTGGTTTGTCTTCAACAGCACCCAGGTGGCATCAAGAGGAGCATGCAACAGAGATGCAACTGCTCAAAAGATGCAGAGAAATGGTCTGCACTGCTGAGCAGCAAAATGGACTCCAACATATTTGCCAGAGATGCTGGCACAAGCACTGGGGTGGAGACCACATCTCTGCCCTACCAACACCAGCTCAGCACATGCTTCTTTGCTCAACCCTTGTCTCCTTTACTAAATACTGACTTACAAAATAGGTCTGCAAGGGACAGAGGGATCTACTGGTCAGAACAACCCTTGCACCTGGGAAGTCTCTGCTCTACTCCACCACAGGCTTCCCATGCAGCCCTGAGCTTTCATCCAGCCTCAGTTTCCCACCTTTCTCAGGAAGCTGTGCAGGGGGGTGGGGAAGGGGACAGCTTTTCCCGTCTTCACAGGTATCAGAAGACACATGCATTGAAAATACCTTAAGCTTAACCTACGC
>NW_010541279.1:0-392 GCF_000687285.1 Phaethon lepturus | reverse complement strand
ACCAAAAGCCTGTATAAACACACTGACAAATAACTGCATTTTATTTACTCAGACCCGGCATCTCTCCGAAGCATTTTTACAGGATTTGTCTAATGATCAAACCACCTCTTCGTATGGGCACAAACTTCCAGTCCTCATCCAGCTTGCATTAAAGAATTTGATAGAACTAAATTAAGTAAAGCACGACACGTGCACAAAAAAGGCCAAACACAAGAGCTGAATCTACCCAAATCACAAGACGGTTTTAAAAATACAGCAGCCTCAAGACGTTGTCGTAATCCTGCACCGCTGACTGAATGCAACACGGCTGCACTTCACCTCCCTTCGCTAAACCAGCGTTCGTGCTAGCGGAGACCCCCGCGCAAGGCCTCTGCCCTGCGGCGGCCCGAGCA
>NW_010541278.1:0-3198 GCF_000687285.1 Phaethon lepturus | reverse complement strand
AAGAATGTCTGCCTTCTAAAACTTCAAACTATGTGTTAGAGTGTTTTCTTGCTGGCTTTTTCAGTAACATTCTGCATCCCACTGTGCACTGGGCAGGGGAGAGAGAGAGAATTTGGGAGTAAAGTCAAGCTTGGGAAGAAGGGAGGGGTGGGAGGAAGATGTTTTAAGATTTGGTTTTAGTTCTCATTACCCTACTCTGATGTGATTGGTAATAATTTAAACTGATTTCCCCATGTCAAATCTGTTTTGCCAGTGACAGTATTTGGTGAATGATCTCTCCCTGTCCTTATCTCAACCCATGAGCCTTTCAGTATATTTTCTTTCCCCTGTCCCGCTAAGGAGGGGAGTGATAGAGTGGCTTGGCTTGGCAGGTGGCCAACCAGGGTCAACCCACCACAGCCACTTTATAGCAGGGAGCAGATGCTCCTGGGGGACATCCAGGAGCAATGATTTTCAAGTAGTAGGGCAGGCCAGGAGTGAAAGCATCCAATGCAGAGACTTACAGACCGCTTGGAGAAGGTGGAGGAGTGGTGAGGACACACAAAACCCAGCAATTCTGCCAAATATTTCCCATTCAAAGTATTCTGAGAAACACTAATGGGCAAAACTTACTGAAGCAAGCGGGAGCAAGACCTCTGAGTCCTGTCAAATTTCTAGTGTTAAGGCTCCTATCCTCCTTACAATCTCCCACAGCTAAGATTGTCTTTCTCACATTAGTGTGGTGCAGTCCCACCGTCTCCCTCTCTGTCTCCCACACCAGCTGTGCCCGCCATCCAGCTGTGCCCGTCTGTGCAGTCCTGGGGCTGGGGGAGGCTGCAGCGCTGTGCCACAGCTGTGGGTAAGATGCTGAGTCAGGTGCTGCCCTCCACACTGCTCTGCTGAGCAAAGCATCAGCCAGCTGCAGAATGTGCCAAGACCTCTTCTCCAAAATTTATCATGATGTGGCAGATAGAGCTCTGGGCTACAACATCGTCTCATGCTCTTGGAGGGAGGGTAGCATTGAAGAGGTCTGCTTTAGGGACCTGGTCTGTACTGTTTCCCAAGAACTAGCTCTGCAGAGGTAAAGGGGAGTACATTGTCACTAAAGCAGGGATAAATCCTCTGTGGCAGGCTTTTGTAGATCAGCATACAAAACAGCTGCGCTGTGCCTGTCTGAAATACGGATGCGTTATAAGCACAACCTGGGGTGTTCAGTGCTTCTGTGCTTGTGGAATTTGCTGTGGCATCTACCTCTCATGCAAGAAATGTGCTCCAGAATCTAGAGTTTTGTTTCTATGTGTAACACACATTTTTAGCCATGATGGGTATGGAAACAAAATATTAAAAGCAGGAACAAAGTGTAAATCTTTGTCATGCTGAGTTTGCAGGCAGCCTGGGAAAGAGCTCTGAAGTGGCCGAACTGTCTCATTCATCTCAACAGGTTATTAACTTTGAAACTTTAAGTCTAAAAGCATAAAAGCCAGTGATATTAATGACTTGCTCCCTGCTCATGTTAGCAGAAGGCTATAGCAAACACAGCCTGAAACCATCCTTTTCATTGCTCAGAGAGCAGTCATGATGTTAGGCCCATCTCTATATCTGAGCTTTCACCTTAATTTGTGGGCCATCCAATCAGTTAAGGCACTATTTTCCATTCTGGCATTCGCTGAGCACGGGCAGATGCCTTCTGCGAACAGACCACCAGAGGAGAGCCCACTTTGAGAAGTTGTGTTGCCTCTGTTACGTGGGCTGGGTGGTTAGCTGTACAGAAACTCCAGCAGCCAGCCGCTGAGGGGCAGTGAGAAGCACCTGGGACTAAGGGGCTTTGGCTTTATGCTGGGACAGAGGAGGAGTACTCACACCTTCAGGACCAATGAAGAGGCAAATGGAGATGCTTCTCCTCGCTGCCTGTTGGTCTCTGCCTAGGTGCACGCTTAACTAACCTCAGCAAAACAAGAGGAGAGCAGGCATGCCAGGACACAGCCCTGACTCCAACTTGTAACACGGAGGTTTCTCTAGAAACACTGCACTGACTCTCTCCCAAGCAGCTGCCATATCTTCCCTGACAACATTTTTGATGCTGCAATGCAGTTTCTATATTCAGATCTCCAGCACTTTGATCTTCCAATAGAGACCAATACAGGAATTGAATATTAACTCATTGGCAGGGATGCTACTGTTTATGTTCCTAATGTAATTCACCCCTCCCCACTCCCCCTGTTTTGAGCTACAAAGCTGCTGTGGCATTTCTGATCTGTCTTCTCACAGTGCCACAAACTCCTGGGTCTATCTGGCAACACTTTTAATGCTTCCTTTGGCAACAGGGAGAGAGAGCAGTCAGCAAAGGATACAGAGCAGCAGGGCACAGGGCGAGGCTGCACTCTAGAGGGGTGCTAAGAGGAAAATTGAGACTATTAAAGAACAAGCTAGGACATCTTGAGGAGAGTCCATAGGGTACAGGAGAGCAGCAGAGGGAAAGGAAAAGAGCCAGAAGGGCACACATAGCTTGGGTTTGCTTAATACTTTACTTTCTATCCCAACCACAGCTATTAAAAGCACACTTTAGTCCTTGCTTCCTTTTGCTCATTTTATTTTTCTAGACCTGTTACACAAGTTACACATGCAAAGCATTTGAAATAACAAAGCAAGAGAGCATCAAAGAGGCTCATGCATATGAGGGGTTGCACAGGCTTTCAGCCAAGTCTTTCCCTGCAGCCAGGAAGCCCTGAGTTAAGGATTGGCCTGTGCTGTGTGTGAGGCCCTGAGCAACGAGTGGCTTTTGCAGACACCTGGGGACTGGAATCAAGCTGTGATTGGCCTCCCCCTGTGCTTGCGCTGCTGGAGACAAGAACAGCCTGTGAAAAGCAGGTTTTTCACAGGATGCTAGACCCTGAGGAACTGCTGTGTTTTAGGGACTCTCTGTCATTTATGTTGTGGGATGAGACCACAGTGGATAACCATCACATGAACAAAAAAAGTAGTCATGCTGTGACTTATTAAACACACATGCAAGAACAAGCATGAAGCACTCCAGGCTTGGCAGCGGAGTGTATGCTGTTTGAGATGTAGGTGCCTGGGTAATGAAGCACACGAGCACAGAAGGAGCAATATAGACTGCTGTCTAATTCCAGTGCAAGATCCACATGCAGGCAGGGGACAAGCCACCAGGGCTGCTCAGAGGCTGAGGCAATCACAGAATCACAGAATCACTTGGTTGGA
>NW_010541277.1:5952-8868 GCF_000687285.1 Phaethon lepturus | reverse complement strand
TTTCCAATCTTAAGGATTCTGTGATTCTGTGTGATTCCCAATGCATCACCCTCCCAACTTCTGATGATCAGAGCTGGTATTCTCACCATCACATTTAATGCTACTCGCTGTGGGAGTGAGAGGTTGTGTGCAGCAGTATCTTCTCTTGAAGGTGGTTGTGCAGAGATCAGCCAGGGGCAGAAACTGTCAATACACCCTCACTTTTTAATAGTTAAGATTCAAAATCCACACATACTTAATGCTTCCTACAATTCTTATTATGCTACAAGCATGTATTGAAAATGCTCTCACTGAGTTATTAAACTCTTTACTTCCTTCCTCTCATGTAAAACACACACTTTTAATAGGGCAGCACAATTAATTTCAGTCTTTCTATAGAGCCAAAATCCCGATGTATGCAATATTCATCCACTGTGGTTCTCTGAGCTGTGCCTGCAGGGGAAATCCCAAATTTGACCTTTCAGCAGAGAGTCACCAGAAGATCTTCGCTACAGCTTTTGTTACTCAACTGTCCTTTTGAAGTAGAACACTGAAATGTAGTACTATTATTCCTTATGGACTGCAGATTAAAGGAAGAGTTTGATCTTCCTCATTAAGGTCATCATTAATGATAACTTCAAACAAATGAACAAACAAACAAAATTAATCCCAGGTCTGATTCTTACAGGGTAAACATGAATGATAGGGAACTTGTGTCCATTGACACATCTCATAATTTCTATAGGGAGACAAGAGCTACAGAATTCATCCATTTGTCTTTGGCCAATGCATAACCCCCACTGCTCATGAGCCTAATTCTCCACAGCCCATCTAAATATTCCATCCTCCTCAATTTGTTCTCCTCCCTGTCCTCCCATTTTTTTGAACATGGAAGTTTTCCTACCTCAGAAGTTTCTCTTTGTGCACTTTAAAAAGTGGAAGTTCCCCCCAAAGCTATATCTGAGTGAGACCCTGAAAACTTGTGGTTCCTCTCCAGCTAAAGAAGTTGTTGCAAAAAAATGCTAAGTTGTGTCCATTCAGAGTCAAGTGGGAAAAGGGATGGGGATGCACATGCTCTAACAGATAACAGGAGTTAAAGCTGTGATTTTAAACGCATAACAATAATATTTTAAAAGGTATTTACAGCTCTGTGCAATTGAATTCACTGAAATAAGGTAACTTGTTTTTAAAAGTGAAAAAAGTTCCAACAAAAAAGTTTTTAAAAGAGAAACACTATTTAAAGCATTTGAAAATTAGATTTTTCTCTAGCACATGGCACATTTTTTAAAAACACTATAGCAGGGGATGGTATAAAAGGTTTTATTCACCACTTTGTAGCAATGCACCATCCTAATTCATATCAGCAAAACCCATCATCTCCTTGACAATCACCCCCCCACACACCTGCCACATCACAGGCAACACAACATAGACTGACTTCCCAGCCTGATCTTGGACTTGCCTTATCACTATGGACCTGCTTGGCAATCACTGGGTCTGGTTCTGACCTGTGGTTTAACTTCCTGGCTTGATCTTGGATCTGTATTGTTGCTGCAAATTGCCTGATTATCTGGACTCTTGGTGGAACCTGGCCATCATCTCTGGGTCTGCCCTGCTTGCCTTGCTCAGGTACTGTGGGGCTGGGCCCTCTTCAGTAAGGCTCCACCCCTACTGTCCATGTTATCCTCCTCTACTTCCTGGACCTTGAGGAGGAGCTGGCCCTTGCTGCTCCATGACAGTAATGACTTAAAACTTAAATGTGCATGTATTCATGTCAATGAGCTTTATCCAAACAATTAACTTAAAAATTGCAAAGTGATTTGAATTTAAAACATCATATTTAGTAAGATGATGCTCTAATAATCTCTGACCACTTTAATAGCTGTCTCTCATCACCCTCCCCCTTCTCTATATTTGTCTACTCATTCATACACTTTTGTATCTGAGCAACTGGCAAAATTGCAACAAATGGTGAGTGGTTGGACTTGATGATCTTAAAGGTCTTTTCCAACCTTAATGATTCTGTGATTCTGAGTTCTATCCAGAAATTGTGAAACTTAGCTTTGGCTTCTGTACACAAATTTCATTAAAGTTCAGCAGTGCCCACAAAGGCTACCATGTATGCATTGTAAAAAGATGACATGCTGTGGAACAGTTTAGCAAAAGGACTAAGGAGACCTCTGCCTCACTCCCCCCAGCATCATCTCTGAAGAATCACTGCTTTAGACTGAAGCATTTGGGCTATTTGTAATACAGATCTGAGATTAAATAGAAAAACAATTAATGTGCTAAATATTTATGGCATGTAAAGTCAAAGCAGGCATGTTTTGCTCACAACATGGGGAAAAAAAGGCATTAACACTCTAAAGCCCTTATATATGAAAGCTTACTATTCCAGAGAAACAGATGACAATTCTATGAATTGAAGGACAAAACATTTATACCAACAATAAAAAAGTAAAATAATTACTAAAAAACAAATGCCTTGAGGATTATAAACAAGGAGCCCTATATTGATCTTGGTGGGTTGCTGTCCTGGTTTCAGCCAGGGTAGAGTTAATTTTCTTCATAGAAGCTAGCATGAGGCTATGTTTTGGATTTGGGATGAGAAAATGTTGATAAAGTGCTGATGTTTTGAGTTGTTGCTAAGTAGTCAAGGACAGTCCAGCTTCTCATGCTGGCCTGCAGCGAGCAGGCTGGGGGTGCACGGGAAGCTGGGAGGAGACACAGCCAGGACAGCTGACCCAGGCTGGCCAAAGAGATATTCCATACCATATAACGTCATGCTCGGTATATAAAGCTGGGACGAAGAAGAAGGAAGGGGTGGAGGGACGTTCGGAGTTATGGCGTCTGTCTTCCCAAGAAACCATTACGCGTGATGGAGCCCTGCTTCCCTGGAGATGGCTGAACACCTGCCTGCCCATGGGGAGTAGTGAA
>NW_010541277.1:5327-5859 GCF_000687285.1 Phaethon lepturus | reverse complement strand
CCCCGTCCCACCGTGGGGGAGTGAGCGAGCGGCTGCATGGGGCTTAGTTGCCGGCTGGGGCTAAACCACGACAGTTGCATTCAGTGCTGGAAAAATATCAAGGCATTTCATGATGGGAAAATTTGCTGGAAAGGATAATAAAAACTAATTGCACTGCCTGGACTAAATGAAAGGCCAACAGCTCTGCTGGGCATGGAGCAGGAGTTCAGTCTCCATTATGGAACTTTCAAGAGCTCCAAGATTTGCTTGTTATGAATGCCAAGAGGAACTCAAGAGCCAAGTCTCTTCTCATTGTTTGGCTGTAAAGTAGCTACTGACTTTGTAATTTCCATACTCACTCCCTGCTTCAGCCCACAAAGGATGAATTGTGCTTGACCAACTGGACTGCCTTCTATGATGAAATAGCTTGCTCAGTGGATGAGAGGAGAACTATGGACATCATCTACCTTGATTTTTAGCACAGTCTTTGACATGGTGTATACGGAGGGGTTAAAAGGTGGAATTTTGGACCATAGTTGGACACTGAGTGAGA
>NW_010541277.1:0-5197 GCF_000687285.1 Phaethon lepturus | reverse complement strand
GTTGAACAGTACTAGGGGATGACATGGAGGGAGGAATCCTTGCAACATCTTGCTATTGGCTTAAGCATGATTGATAATATGCCGTGTGTACAAAGCCTATGAACCAATAGACAGGATGGCTATGGTGTGTGCAGCGCGCCTGACCAGCGGGTGCATATGCCATAGGCTCCATATGTTGAGAGTCAGCAACAGAGGCGTGTTTCGGCACTCGCTGGTCACGTGTGTTGAAACCCACTCCTCTGCAAACGTATAAATATAGGGATTTCCCAAAGAGCAGGGGGACCGGTGTACAGTGAGGCCACCGTTGCCTCCGTACAGGGGATGCCCACGGATGGGCCATCTTCCTCACAGTCCTCGGGTCGGTAAGACAATTGCTTTGCAAGATACCCTTAGTGTAACGCATGTTTGTAGCTAATAAACACTTACTGCTTTTCCCCTTGTAGTCCGTGTATATGTGTCTACCCTTCTCAGGAACCCTCGAAACCATCCTAGAACACATGGTCTCCAACAACACCCTTGTTGACAAGCTGGCAAGATTTGGACTGGCAAGATGGACCACAAGATGGGTAGAAAACTGGCTAAACTGAGCCATTAACTACCAGCTTTTGAAGTAAGAAAAGTCAGACTGGCAGCTAGTCACGAGTGGAGTTCCTGAGAGATTGATTCTGGGTCCGGTACTATTCAATATCTTTATAAATGATCTGTATGACAGTATTGAATACACCCTCACCAAGCTTGCAGATGACACAAAACAGAGGGGAGAGGTAGATACACCAGAATGAAGAGCAACCTTACAGAGACCTTGACTGGCTGGAAGACTGGGCCAACAAGAATTGATTGAAGTTTAACAAAGATAAATGTCAAGTCCTGGACCTGGTACAGAATAATCCCAAGCAGCAGTACAGGCTGGGGTCTAACTGGCTAGGGTGGAACCCTGCTGTAAAGTACTTGGGGATCCTGGTGGGCAGCAAGCTGAATATGAGACAGCAGTGTGCCCTGGTAACAGTGAAGGCAAACCAATCCCTAAAAAGTAGTTATAGAGAAAATGGAGGTATTCCCTTCATAAGGATGTGTTTCAGGGGCAATTCCATCTGGACATAAGAAAATTCTTCACCATGAAAACAATTAAACATTGGAATAGGTTATCCAGAGAAGTGGAATCTCCCTTGCTGGAAATATTCAAGACTTGGCTTGACAGGGCCCTGGATAGCCTAATCTAAGGTCCTGCTTCCAACAGATGGTTGGACCAGATGATCTCCAGAAGTCCCTTCCAATGTAGACTTTTCTATGATTTTCTGAATCAAAATTAAATCACTCTGAGGAACTGATAGAGCAAACTAGGTGGCACATGACAAGAAGGCTCTCTGGCAAACTGGCAACATCCTGCTGGACATAACACTTAATAATGCTGTAGCTCGTTAAGAATCAACTTCTGTAACTATTCACTAAGAGGCAAATAGTCTTCATTTCAACTGCATGCTGCCAAATCAGGGACTTCAGATGCCACCATTTTGAAAGCTATAATGTAAGTTAGAGATCTATAACTGTTTTCTCGCTTTGCTGGAGGGATTTTTGCATAGGAGAGAAGATAATACAGAAAATGGATCAAAACCTTCAGTCTTCTGACTTTATACAGTGTACTGCTTCCTCTACCTGGAGATCAAATGTGCTTAGGCCACAGCTTGAGACTGTCCTTGTTTTATCAATCCAAACAGCTACAAGTAAGGAAGGCTATCTGAGATTGTGCAACATCCCTTAGTCCTGTCTGCACAGCAGCATTTTCTTTCTGTACAAATTAAACCCCATCAAGATCCTCTGCTTTAGCTGCCACAATTAGACACAATAGGTTTTAATCTGGATATATACACCAGAAGGAAAAAATTTAAGACAGGACCTGAATTCCTTTATAGTCTGGGTGCTGCATGCCTGAGAAAAACCCTTGCCCTTCCCTCAGGGGCCTATAAAACTCTTTAAAGGCTAAATTTTCATTTGCATTAAAGCCTTAACTCTGTTTTACCTCCCCCAACACTCTAGTGAGTGTATAATCACCTCCCTTCCTACTACAGATTTGTTTCAGCAGCACAAGGGCTCAAGCATGCTTTGTGCAACTGAAGCTACAGCTATACAAAATAACAGATCTGGTGTCACATATTTGGGGGGTAACCACCCCTGCTTCTTAGCATTTGGTCAGAAACAGCTCTGTAAAGCCAGCACAACTGCTTGAACCCATGAAATGCTACTCCACTCTTGCATCTTGACATTCTTAGCATTGTCTGCTTTTGCTGGAAGTTTGCCTAACTAGGCCCAGCAAGATCTCCCTCTCTCTGTTTATTTGCATTTGAACTGTCAGACCTTCTCCACTTGATCTTGGGCACAACCACAAACCAGAGAACACTATCTCACAAGATGTGCCTAAGTCAGTATTTGGAGCCCCGGGGTTGGTGTTCCCTGCGCCGCCCCCCACCCCCCACCTGCCTTCCAAACCCACCTTTTCTCCAGAGGAGTAATCCTGGAGCATGCCCTAAAGTTGGACGAAATACAACACTATGATACCTTCAAGGACAAGCTTGCACCTAAGTAAAAGCACCTTTTGAACCCTTACACTTACTAAGACATTTTTTTTATATGCCTTTTGAGTCTTTGAACAGTCCTTAGACTTTTTCTCAAATGCTCCTTCAAAATAGCCTTTACAGCAGAAAGAAGTTTGAATGAAATACGCCTACTTCACTGCTTTGGTACAGGAAGGACCCTAAATAACCAGCACTGAAAAGTGGTTTGCTATAAGGAATTATGACAGTGATTGCAACACCAGAAGCTCCTCCAAGAAAAAGATGGCATGTGGAACATGTTTGCTCACCAGCAATACAATACTCAAAATCTCTACCCAACCTGCAAGCAGTCAGAGTACTATCCCAACACACAGGTCCTAATTTTGGCAGCCAAAAGAATTACAAGCATTAAGTGTGATAGCTGTGAGCAGTTGTACTGGGTCTGGCTGGGATGGAGTTAATTTTCTTCATAGTAGCTTGTATGGGGCTATGTTTTGGATTTGTGACCAAAACAGTGTTGATAATACAGGGATGTTTTAGTTATTGTTGAGCAATGCTTACACAGAGTCAAAGCTTTTTCTGCTCCTCACACTGCCTCGCCAGCGAGTAGGCTTGGGGGTGCACAAGAAGTTGGGAGTGGACACAGCCGGGACAGCTGACCCCAACTGACCAAAGGGATATTCCATACCATATGACGTTGTGCTCAACAATAAAAGGTTTGGGAAGAAGAAGGAAAGGGGGGATGTTCGGAGTTATGGTGCTTGTCTTCCCAAGCAACCATTATGCGTGATGGAGCCCTGCTTTCCTGGAGACGGCTCTAAACATCTGCCTGTCGATGGGAAGTAGTGAATGAATGCCTTATTTTGCTTTGCTTGAGCATGCAGTTTTTGCTTTACCTATTAAACTGTCTTTATCTTGATCAACGAGTTTTCTCACTTTTACCTTTCTGATTCTCTCCCCCATCCCGTTGGAGGGGAGTGAGCCAGCAGCTGTGTGGGACTTAGTTGCCCACAACAGCAGGAGTCTCAGCCCAGAGCGCCACAAAAGATGTGTCTCCTGAGCTTGCCTGTAGTTAATAGAATAGGAATTCCTAATCCTGCTTTTAGCTGGATTAAAAGAAAAAAAGGGGGTGAGAATAAAATAAACATTCTAATTTTTGTCTTGTTCCTAAGAATGGGTGAGGAAAATGTTATGAAGACAGAAATTTCAAGCAAGCAGTCAAGGGATATTTTTAAGCCTCTAGAGTTAATTGATACATCCTACCACAGTGTTTATATGATAGCAAGCACTTTAGAAACACATACACATGAAAGAACCGTGGCCTAGGTCTGAGTTGTACATTAGTCTAACTCTTGCTAAATAGGTACTTGACAACTGTTGACCTCTCTAGAGGAAAAGCTTAAAAAGAATTTTAAATCTGTCCCACTTCTACATTGGTAAACTTTATATTTTGCAGAAAAGAAGTAGGATGTACTTAGGCCTGATCTATTCAACATATCTGAGCTCACATACAGAGAAAAAACTTAATGGATCAATCTGAAAGAGTGGTGTTCTGTTCAGCATTCTTTTTGTCAGATATAGATATATATAGGGACATCTTTACCTCTGTGCAGAACTATATGATCAATCATGTTACATTTATATTTGGTGTGATATAGGCAAAGAGGACAACGAAGGTCTTTGGGTCCTTCCTCAGGAACTGCTGAATGTCCAGCCTCCACGTGCATAGTAAAAGCAGATCTGTGAAACGGAGTGAGACATGGAAGCAGTCAGAAGAGATGTGTATGGAACGCTGAAGCGTCACAGCTCTATTACAGAAGTGTTGTATAAAATGGTACAGATACTACTCAGCCTTCTCTTCAGAAAGCCACATGGCATGTCAGCAGGACTACTCACATGGATATCACATGAGCATAAGTATTTGCAGGCTCATATCCCTAAGTGACTGAACACACATTCTGCACAAGATATTCTTTTGCAGTGATTGTTCTATAGGCACATTGCTATACTTAAGATGTCAAAAGTATTTCCAGCTTTTGTGCTTGTTATTTGCTTGCCTTTGGCAAAGAGAGACATTTTAGCAAGTTGAGTAAAATCCTTTCAACTGTCCTAAACTTTGAAGGGTGAAAAAAATTATTTCTGATGGCAAAAACCAAAAAAAACCTCAACAACCTCTCTCTCTGTAGGACTAGCCCCACAACAGCTGAAATGTTCATATTTGAGATATGAAATAGACTTGCACCTGCAGTAAGTTTGACACCAAGTTGATAAGCTTCAAAGCTTCCATTATGAGGACCTGAAAATGCAAGACTGAGAATACTCCACAAATGAACAGTACTTTTACAAAACAAATCTCATACCATTAGCTGCATACTTAAAAGATACAAGAGACATACATGCAGAAAAAATTAACTATGCACCTATCAAGCCACAAGGTCAAGTACTAAAATGAGAGGTGTTTGTAAACTTGGGGGAATTGGGTCATTTTTTTCCTGGGGTGGTGCTAAAGCTTGAAAGGGCAAAGCAGCTGGCTGCATTAAATTACAGAATTTAAAGCCCCTTTGAAAGTTCTCCAAGTCTGTTAGTTTGAATGCAAAACAACTTACTAAACACACCTGGCAAGCTCGAGGAATGGGCTTGTGTGAACC
>NW_010541276.1:2994-14746 GCF_000687285.1 Phaethon lepturus | reverse complement strand
GCTTGGCCATCCAGCCAGTTCCTCACCCAATTGTTTGCAATTATTGTGAAATAGTGTTTCCTCCTCACTACCTTTTCAAGCGGTTTGATTTTTGACCTTTTAACAGAAACCTTTCTAATAAACCCTCATGGCATGACCATATAGCTTGAGAGTACGGAGGATGTGTTATCATTTTAGAAATACAGTAGAATTCAGTGGTATCAGTGCCTTCTAATCCTCCTCTGATTTCCCTCAAATGATGTCAGTCTGCTACGTGAGATTGGTTCTAAGGATGGATTTTAAGACCCCTGCTTAAAGCCTTCCTCCAGCTCCTCAGTACTTGCTCTGTTGATGCAAACCACTTAATTATTTTGGCTAATGCTGTGCCATTTGTGCCAATCCCATCTTCCACCTTTTGCAATTAATTCATATGTAGCATTGATAGAATGCTTTACTGAAGCTCATTTCTTCTACCTGGAAAATCGCTGCCTAAAGCCATTGGGTGGGTTCACCGGCAGCAGGTCATGCTAAGCATGAGCTTATCTGTTTAGTTAATGTGGTGATCAAACTGCTTGTCGAGAAAAATAATGCTGGACACCTCTGAACAACCAGAAATCTGGGCAAAAAATGCCATCCTGGCTGACAAACTTGGAGGCATATTCTACCTAAATATTTTGAAACATTAAGGGTGACTTTTGTGGTGTATCTTGCAGATGTTAATTTCCAGGAATTCATTGCATCTGTTGGATGTGCATGAAGAAGGATGCAACTTTCGAGTGATGTGTGTTACCCAGAGTTGTAGGGCCACTGGCTTTCAGAGGTAATAGGTTTAAATCCTGTGTTCACTCCGAAGGATGTCTGTGTCAAAGAGCTGTTTCCAAGGAAAACATCCCTGGAAGTGTTCAAGGTCAAGTTAGATGGGACTTTGAGTAACCTGGCCTAGTGGAAGGTGTCCCTCCCCATGTCAAGGGGGTTGGACTAGATGATCTTTAAGGTCCCTTCCAATCCAAACCATTCTATGGTTCGATTAAATCAATGGCAGTAAGCAATTAAGCATGTTAATTATGTTGTGTGGTGCCATGAGACCCAAACCAATCTTGCTGAGGTCTGGGATGCGATGTGGGGAGAGATAAGGAGAAATAAACTGTAACCTGTAGACAGGGTTAAAAATAATGACCAAAATCCCATGTAGATTTGGTAAATGGACTACTGGCACTGTTTTACAGCAACAGCGTTTGACAAGAAAAGGTATTTGGGTAAATACAGTCTATTGGGTTACTAATGTTCAAATATCCACGGTGTATACTCTGCGCTGTATCTCTGTAGGTGTGCTGTGAATGAGTCTTAAGAGATGCGCCGGATGAGGTGTGGAAAGGGATGGCTGCTTTTCAAAAGGGAAATGGAGGTTGTGGCCTGAGGGACTGATGGCAGATCTCTTACTGGAGTCACGTACATTTTTGGATGAAAAATTACATGGACAAAATATGTGCTGCTGCTTGGGTGTGCCAAATGCTGCTTTTTCTTAAAGCTAATGGTCTGTTGGTATAAATAATGCTTCAAAGAGACATGTCTGAGCACCCAGGGACCCCAGGCAGAGCATGGCGAGAAGGGAGTTTGGTGGAGTGTGGTGGAGCTCATGCGTTTTGGTGTTCTGCCTCCCAAATGCCTGTCTGGGCACGAGCCTTTGACCTGTTGAGCGATGGCCTGATGAGAGGCTTGGTGCCAGCTGCTTTCATCCCTACACCGGGGTAGGCAACAGGTTGGCTTTGCATCTATTTCTTTGGGTCTGTAAATAGCTTTAATGCTGTTACATAGGCATCGAACGCCTTTTTTACTGCCTCATAGAGAGACTTATCCTTTTAAATTGTCCTCACTTCCATGCCCAAAGGAGGCAGTGAGATGTGAGGAAGAAAATTTCACATTTTTAATGGTTATTTTTAACATCTGTTCATCATAGTTGATGGTGGTTCTGTATGTAGAGTCTGTGGTTGTGTTTAATAAAAGTTATTCTTGTTACTAGACTAAAATGTAGTCTAGTTCAAAGACTGAATCAATATTTTGATGTTTAGAGAAGCTATACGTTTAAGAGCAATGTCTTAGCAGTCAAATGAGAAAAATTGTAAGAAAAGTTCACATTTAAAAGTTCACATTTATTTCACTGTGTAGCTACTTCTTCCAGTTAGTAATTTGTGGAAAAAATTAGAGTTCAGGAAGAAAAACCCAAAACCACTTCCATATATGCCACTGGGAGCTGATGCACAGGAACGGGTGCACCCCTGTGTAATTCAGAATGGGCCTCTACAGCAGCTCCAGGGACCCATGGGCTGTCTGGGACCCCACGTGTTGGATGGGGCTGGGTGCAGTTGCTAAAAGTAAAACCAGTTGCATGACTATGTCACTAAGCCAAAAGAAAACATGAAAAAAAAGGAGACTAAGAGTTTTGAAAATAGACCTGAACTTGTTAAAAGGAGTGTTGTGACTCCCACACGCACTGCTGTTGGTGGGAGGAAGGTGCAGCACCCTAAGTTGTCCTCCACGCCAGTTTCTCCCTTGCTTGGCTGCAGGGTCGACCTTGCCTCTGTGATGGGAGTAGGGATTTTCCACAAGGGGTAGGAGGAAAAAGTCAGTGACTATTGTTTTTTCAAATCTATCGATTGCTTAACAGGATGTATCTTTTGAAGGACTAGAAATGTTCTTTTTTTTGAGAAGGCATCTTGCAGCACTGGTCCCCACAGTTCTCTGCGGTCTGCATGGATCAGCTGGTAGTGGGGGGGTGTGTGCCGAGCCAGCCATCATCCCTCCGTTAGATCAAGGCAGAAATTAAATCATCACCAAGGAAAACAGCACAAAGGACAGAAACTGTTCAATTATCCAAGGAATAAAATCACAGCTTCTGAGCACTTAATACAACTTAATGAGTTATTGTTAATCCTTGACTCAAAAAAATAGAATTTTTAAGCAGCCTTGGAAAGCACTTCATGCCATCCCATTAGGCTTACAGGGCAATAAAAACATTTCTTTGTGTCCAAATGTGCAAAGAAATTAAATAATGAATCTCTCTGGAGCCAGTTGCCATTTAGCATTCTCACTGTAGTTACACAGCGCAGTCCTGGTCGTGGGCAAAGCTAGGTTTTTGGGTGTTTGTTCTAGGGGTAGAAATGCTTTCACCTCCTGGCTTGTGCTCTCCTCCCGCCGGCAGCGAAAGCCAGCGGTGGTGCGTCCCTCCTCCCTCGGGGTGCGGGGGTACTGGGGATCCCTGCCCTGGGTCCAGGACGTGTCCCAAGGCCACGTTTAGCCACAGAGAACGAGAGGTGTGTGTTAACGTGTTGTGTGACTGGAGTGGAGGTGGGAAGCACGACTGCTCCCTTCATCTTCCCCTCCTGAAAGCGCGTTTCTCACGAAGGTGTCGGTGAGAACCAGCGTGGGAGCCGCTCCCTGCGGCGGGGCAGGGTCTGGCTCCTGATGCCTCCAGCAGCTGGGCTGAAACACAGGGATCTCCTCCTGCCGGGGGCTTTCTCTTCACAGGGTTTTCTGCAGCGGAGCAAAAGCAGCCGCTTGCCCAAGTGCCACGTGAATGGGATTAGTCGTGTCCGAGGCTTAAAAGCTTGCACACAAATGGCCTATTTCCTTGGGTCAGGTGGGGACCAGCACAGCCAGGCTCTGGGGGCTCTGCCCCTCGTGGGGATGGCAGTGTGGGTGGGTGGCTTTGCCGTGGAGTGTTCGAAACAGAGGCTGGTGCTTAGCTGCATCCCGGAGCTACTAGCAGTCCAGCGGTGCCTCTCCTCCATCCTTTGCAAAGATAAGATACATAGCTCGGGCCAGATCACATCACCTGTCCTGCCGGTGTTCCTGCAGCTACGGCACTGCCTCAATGTACCGGCTGTTGCCCCAAACGTGGGGACAAACCGAGCAGAGCCAGCGTCTGGAGCGAGGCAGCTCCGGGACGCGGCTCCTTCCCCGCTGCAGCCCCTGGGCGCGCTGGGGGACCCGGGGTGCTCCCACAGCCCTCCCCAGGCCGAGCCTTCCGCTCCGCTCTGCGTGCGGGGCACAGCACACCTCTCCTGTGCGCTGCGGGGCTGCCGTCTACGACGACGTAACGCTTTGAACAAATGCAGCTTGATATGAGTGTAATGCATTACTCTTATTACTGCTGTGCGTAAGAGTCCCGGAGAGCAGATCCCATGGAGCTAGACCCTGTACAGAGAGTAAAAGGAAGCAAGATTTCCCAAAAAAATCTCATACTTGAAGACAAGAAATAACAAGCAGCTGCAGAAGGGAAATGGAGGAAAAAGTAGACAACTTTACACGTTGGCTGGCTGCTCCCCCAGCCAGGTCTGGTACAGCATGTTCCTTCTGGTCCCAGAATATGATAAACTTGCCTGGCATCTGGTTGACATGGGTGCCTTGCCTGGCGCTCCACGTGAGCCTGAAGAAGTCTCAGGGAAGAAGGACCTGGTAGAGCTCGCACCCACCTTTGGGTGCCGCACAGGACAAAGCCCAGCTGTGCAGCAGCATGCCAAGGAGAGGGAGAAACGGAGAATTCACGGGCCAAACCCGGTAACGTGCTGCTGGTGACTACAGGTCCCAGAAGAGCCGTAACTCTTGCGCTGCGTGGACTCTAATGCCTCCACTGTGTGTGTAAGGGCGGCATGGCCGGTGCTGCAGGCTCATGCATGTCCCCCTTCCCGAGCCATTTCGCATCCTCTTCGCGTGCCCAGTCCCGCAGCTCTCGCTCTGCTCTAGTCCCAGGGAGGCTCCGAGCAGAAGCCTGAGCTGACCTTCTCTTTCCTCTAAAACCTTCCCTTCCAAACCATTTTTCTTGCACACCAGCTCCCTCTGAAACCAGCACCTCTGAGATTTGAGCACTGCCTGCCCTCTCCATCCGGCCCCTCGGGACTGCAGGTCACGTTCACCCACTGACACTTGTCCCGCTCCTGAAGCTGGTGCGGAGTGAGACGGGCAGAGGGTTTCAGGGTTGGCTGCTTGCAGCTGCTCGTGGTGCTGGCCGCCCCTCCAACGCATGGGAACCCCTGAGTGCTGATGAAGCACAGACTGTCCCCACTCGACTGAAAACTAGATCGAAATGTCACTTCTGAACTGCTCTGAACCTGGCAGGGCTTGGGAATGAACTCTGTAACTCTGGGCTTGGCTGAAAATAAGACTCCTGCCTTCGAGTGTCCTTGAACTGCTCCTCCCGACAGGAACCTCAAAAAATGTATCTATGCAATAGAGAAGTCCCTCTACAGGGATTTGTGATTTGTGTGTCTGTGCAAGAAATACAAAACCATAACAATCTTTTTTCCATGCTCTCACAATGTATTTGTCAACATAAGAAACATCTATAAAAAGGAAATGCATTGAGATGGGGACCAAAGCTTCTGAGCATACCTGTAGTAAAGTTCTTGCATCTCTCTTACTTTGTGTATCTCTTGAGGATTATTTTGCTATTGGATTTGCCCTCAAATATTTAGTATTCTTGTCATAACCAGCCAAAAGGCATAAGTGGAATATAGCTTGCTTCTGAAGTCCTTGTTTTTCCAAACACCTGCTCCTCTGCATGCCAGCCTGCAGCTCAGCTTTCTGTCCTGACACTTACAGCCTTTTCAACGGAACTGTCGAAGCCTTCATCTGACAAACCCTTAGGAAGGCGCACGCTGCGTCTTGAGCGTCAGTAATGGGAAGTTTGAAGACGACACTGGTGGGTTCATGTGTTTTTGCTGGACCGTTACCCAGCGAAGCCCTTCCCGTGCAGGCTGCAGATGGGAAAGGTGCGGATGCTCCTGCTCGGGCCCGTGTGGTCCCCGGCCCCGTTGCTGTGGTGGGTGCTCAGCATCCTCTCCCAGCCAGCGCTGCTCTCCCTTCTCCTTCCCACCACGCGCTTCCAGCTGCAGCGGCATCTGCGGGACGCATTACCCAGCAACGGAGCTCACAGTAACCCTGTGCTGCTGCATTTGCAGTTCTCTCTTGCAATTTAGCTGAATTTATATACTACAATTTTTTTAGTAGTCTGTGGTGGCAGCATGAACTGGTTTTTGAAGTATTTTAATAGCAGAACTACTTAGGAAACCTTCTGTGCTATTCTTCTAACACAGTGCCAGACTACAAAAATGCCATAAAAATGCCCTGTAATCAACAGAGTAAGACAATTTCTCTTGAATCAGTTTCTCTTAAATTTACTTAATCACATAGCATTCGATGCCTGATCTTTAAGTCTTTTGGACTATGCTAGATATAGTATCTAATTATCAGTCACATGAGTACTATTGATTTAAAATCCTGATGCTGAAGTGATCTGGTTGTCAGGAAAAAAAGCTCTCATAACTGTCTATGATCGGTACCGGAGAGATTTTCAGGAAAAGAAACGTGTGGACTGAGTAGCGTAACGCTAGTGGGGGAAGGATTTTGCTAAGAGGTTTCTCTCACTGCCACTGTACTGTTCTGATGTATTTTTTTCTTTCAGTTTTAAATAAAAAAAAGTTTGCGGAGCGTAACTTGATAAGCTTGGCAGCGTGTCCAGGCAGGCACAGCTACGAGCGGAGACCAATAACTTTTGCTTCGCCACAGTCGTGTGGACGGCGGCGCAGCTCGAGGGCTCCCTCCCCGCCGGGGCACGGCTGCCGGCGTTGGGCTGCGCGTCCCCGCAGCTGCGGTCTAAGTGATTCCTCTGCCCATATATATATAAAATATCAGCTGTATAATACCACCTACAGTGTTCCCCCCCACTTCCATATTTCTGTAGGCAGTTCTGGGGACCCGCGGTGAGCTTTTCTGTCGCCCGCTGCCAGATATTCAAGGCACTTGGAGCGTGAGGGCTGGTGGAGGACCTCTTGGTCCTCGCTGCAGTCAGCTTCAGATGGGTATCGGAACAAACCGAGATGACGTGTGATGCCTCTGGCAGGCCCGACTTCAGTACGCAGGTTTGGCGGCGTACGTACAACGGCGGGGGTGTTTGTAGAAGCCCCGTGAAAGCACGCTTAGGCATTGCGGAGAGATGCTTTCGGTCTTGAAATTCAGAATACTGTTGCTTTTGCCATACTGTTGTGTAACATCTCTGGCATCTAACGTGGGTGTTGTCCTCAGCTCTCGGCATTGCTCACTGTAGGGCATCACAGTGACTGTGCTGGTACACGTTTTCCATGTTCTGGAAGTCTTTAAAACCAATATTCTCGGCTGAGACGCAAGGCTTTATGCACTTTCCTCGGGATGGCTTTTTGTGGGTGCTACCATTGCCAAGTGAGGTAAAAAAAACCCGTTTTTTTTCTTCTGAAGGACAAATGGGAATATTACTGGTTTCTCAATGATTCTACCTCTTCAGATATTTGCCCATGATGCATCTTCTAATGATGGGCTCTGTATTTATCACCTTTTATCTTCCCCGTTTTTTTTTTACAGGATGCCTAGGTATTTTTCTATTTCTCTGCCAGAATCCTAAGCAGATTTTAATGATGTTTTCACTCTATAGTCAATTATTTTACTGCAAGTATTGCACAGAACCCCAAGCAGTCTTCTGTGTTGAGGGAAAATTTCTGTAAAATATTAGATATATAAAATCTGCCAGATTTAGAAACCTCTTTGTATAGTCTGTTAATGCAGCTGGTCCACAAGGGAAAGCAGGGTTTTTTTGACCCTCCCATTGAATGAGCACATCACAGGCTCTGGAGCTCAGTACTGGGAATGCAGCTCAGACTGGAAAAAGGAGCGCTGCTCTTCTTCCTTCTAAACAGAGCGGAGGAAAAAAATATGTCTGGTAACAGGTGTGTGTTACCTCTGGCAAGTACCTTTCTACATGCTGGGAAGGAAATCTGGCACAAAATGCCCCTTAAAATGACAGTAGTTCTCATGCCCAATTCCCTCCGCGCTTTACTACCTGCATCCCCATTTACATCCAGTCGCACACGCGGAAAGCGTGAGGACGGTTGGAGCGGGAACAGAAGCTACGTTGAGACCAGGAGTTAATAATCCATTTTTCACACCTTCCATGCTGTTTGGGATTTCTTCCCAAGCTGTGGCCAGGAGGATTTAATCTTGCTGACATGGCTCTAGCCCTAAAATGAAACCTGTTGAGGATTTGGTGATCGTCCTTACTTTCCATCAAGCTATTCTGAAAGCGTGAAGGAAGGAAATTGAAGTGGTTTGTCTGTGGTTTTTTAGCTGCTGTTCTTCTGTTACGTGTTATAACGGCTCAGAGTGCTGCTTGTACTCAGGATGCTAATGGAGGTAACCGGTGTTTCGCTATAAAATGGGTGGGAACACAAGAGTAGATAAGCCCCGCGTGTGTCTATCCTTTCTCTCGGTGCTGTGCTCGTTTCTGGCCGTGGTTTGGATCGTGGCAGCCTGGTGGTGCTGCAAAACTGGGAAATGCTGGTAGGTTTGAGAGGCTGAGGGGAAGTGGTGGCACAGGCAGGTGCTGGTGGGGAGGGTCAGCCGCTGCCTCCAGACCCCCCGCTTCTGCTGCTCCGTCCCCACGGGCACCTCCCGGGCTCCGGCGGCGAAAATGCTGGAGCCCATTTGTACGTGACGGAAGGGCTGGCTCCTGGTGCCGGCAGCACCCCGGGGGCTCACCCCTCGCCGCTGAGGGCAGGTCCTGGCTGTCCTGCCTCCAGAAGGAGTCCCGTGCAGGTCTGCTCCACTGGCACGATGATCCCGGGGCACCCGGAGTGCTGAGCAGGAAGGCGTGAAATCCAAATTGCGTTGTTTGTTCCTTTTTTATAAATAAGAAAATAAGCTCTACAAGAAATACAAGAGAGTCTGTAATAATGGATGCCTCAAGCAAAGCACTGTTCTCTTCTCAAAATATGGCAGAATGGAAGCGCCTGGTACATCGGACTTCCCGCGTCCCGAGGGAACCTCCTCATCCAGCAGCAGGGCATACGAGTACATAGGCAGAATGTTTCTCGTGCAATGGCTTTGGTGTAAATTCTGTCCTCCATGGACCCGTTGTCCAGTATCTGTAGGGTTGTTATAACCAGGTCTGCCTTAGACGAATAGTTCTTGAATTCCTGTCTGCTGTGGCTGCACACGGCGGGTGTTTTGGCATGCCCCAGAGGTCTAACACTGGGCTGCGACACCTCAACGTGGATACTTTTTGGGCAGTTTTGTGACTCTCTGGAAGCATATCTTCATATTATCAGCTATTCTGGAAGTCTTATTTGAATATGCAAACAGCTTAAGAGGAAATAGAACCTAATCTTAACACATGAACCAGGGAGAAGGGAATTCTTGCTCTGTTTTGGTAAAAGATACTAAGGTCTTCTAAAGACTATAGGTAAAGCCTTATGGTGTGACTTAAGATATTAGACTGACTCTGTGTGCAGAGGAAGTTTGTATATAAAAATAAAGTTGAGAAAATCCTTGTTTGATACGCCTCATCATCATATTCTTAGGACTGACCTGTTCAGCCCTGAAGACCTCTTATGCTCTCGGGAGGTAAAGCCATCCTCCCTTCTGCAGAGGGAAGGTTTCCAGCAAAGCCTGGCCTGAAGAGCAGAGATGCTGAGCACCATCTTCTCCGGCAGGAAAATCTGGGCTTTTTGGATATCTGTTAGCTCCTGGTGGCTCATCTCATGATAGCTGAGAGGAAGGGAATGTGAGGAAGACGACTGAAACAAATGCAAAATTAGCATATTCAAGCAAGAAATATTCCGGTGTCATCCTTATACTGTCATTGGCTTCCACTGAGGTTCAGAATGCATTCAGAATATCATGGGATTTCTGAGATGCATTAGAAAGGAAGATTATGGGAAACAGACTGCTGCTATAGCTTTTCTCTCCAAACAGGTTACTAATTTGGGAGCTACTGTTTTGTTATGAAATAGCTGCATTGGAATGGTGGCACAATAATGCGGCAAATTAAAATGAAGGATAACTGTAATTAAAGCATTAAAAGACAAAGACCCTTTCAAGTTATTCCAAATGTACCCAGCCCACAGCAAATCAGAGAATTTGGTTGTATTGATCAGCTTTTGTTGAGCTTACTGGCCGTGCAGATCCCATTTTGGCAGGTCAACGTGGAAATCTCTCAGTAGTTTGATACCATGTACGGGGTCGAACAGGGATTGATCTCACTGTCACCCGCTGATTGATGGTCTGAGTGGGTTGGAGTTAGAGGTGAATCTTCTTTAATTAAAATGTATGGAAAACTCTGATTTTTCTGTGCCTGTCCTGCCCCGTGTGTGGGAACATTTGCATTTCTGATGATGAAGGGCTGGGGATGTCTGTTGGCAGCTGGCTTCTGCTTCATCATCCACACTTGGCCTTGCTAACGAGCTGCTGTGCCCTGGGGAAGCTGGCTTTGCTAGGTGAGAGAAGTTATTTATTCTCCTATCCCGCCTTCTTCACAGTCTTTCCTGAGACAAAATTGTCAATCACGCTTAATTGCACTAAATTTTGTGCGGCAGATCGGCACGGAAGTGCTGCTTGCCCCAGGCTGAAATGAGTCCTGCAAAAGTGAGCTCTTGTACTTGGGTTGCAGATGAGGATGCAAACCATGTTCCAGTGTGACCTGTCAAAGCAATGCTGGATCTTGGGGTAACCAGAAAATGGAGAAATGATTCCCACGTTTCTTTTTTACTGAAGCATTTTCCATTGTTTTGGCTATGCTACAACGCTTTTGTTTGTAGATGTAACACAAAGCCTTTGCTTAGCTAGAAATAAAATCTTTAAATTCCTAGCTGATCTATGCAACTAGTTAACAAGTGAAGTAGACTAAATCCCAGGAGAAGGTGGGCATTTGCTTTAAGCCTCTTCCAGTCAATGACATTAGGAGGCACATAACATCTACCCTGCGTTGTCCGTCCTGGTGCTGTGGTTAAGGCCATGGCTCTGTGCAGATGCCCCAGGTCTTTATGCCTCTCAGGAATCCACAATTCGCCTTATAAATTGCTCAAGGTTGTTTGGTTTTTTAGCCAGTCCATGGAACACTGCAAACATGAAATAGTAAGAAAAATGTACAGCAAGTAGGGAATGTTGGTTATTAAATGATCCCCAAAGGGCTCAGGCTGGGGCTGCATGCTGGCTGGGGAAGCACCATGGCCCTCAGATGCTGGGAAGGGTTTTGTGGCTTCTGTATGACGGCACTGGAGAAGTGTGTAAGCCTGCTAGACTTAGCCTTTTGAGTTGGGGTGGTTCAGTCTGGGGAAGAGGAGGCTGAGGGGAGACCTTATCGCTCTCTACAGCTACCTGAAAGGGAGTTGTGGTCAGGTGGGTGGGTGTTGGTCTCTTCTCCCAAGTAACCAGCAACAGGATGAGAGGAAATGGCCTCAAGTTGCGCCAGGGGAGGTTTAGACTGGGTATTAGGAAAAATTTGTTTACTGAGCGGTCGAACATTGGCATAGGCTGCCCAGGGAAGTGGTGGAGTCACCATCACTGGAGTCTTCAAAAAATGTGCAAACATGGAGCTTTGGGATGTGGTTTAGTGGGCATGGAGGTGTTGGTTGATGGTTGGACTTGATGATCTTAAAGGTCTTTTCCAACCTTAATGATTCTATGATCTTTAGGAAGGCTGGAGCTTGGTGAGACAGGGATGCAGGGGGGTGTGGGTGCTGCTGCAGGCGATGTGGAGCCCAGGGGAAGCTGATGGCACTGGCATTGCTGGACTTCAGCCCACAGTAGGTGTGGAGCTGTGTGCCTGATGCACAGAAGAGTTGAGGTTTGTGGGCACCTTGGAGGTCTCTGGTCCCACTTCTGCCCAATGCCAGGATAGCTGGATCAGGCTGCTTTGTCTCGTTCAGGCAACTTTGGATGTCTGTGAGGATGGAGATCCCATGTCCTCTCC
>NW_010541276.1:0-2936 GCF_000687285.1 Phaethon lepturus | reverse complement strand
TGTGTGCTTCCAAATCTTCAACCGGCATTTCCCACATTGCGACTTGTCCCCACTGCTTGTCTCGTGCCCCTCGGAGCAGGATCTGGCCCCATGGCTCTGCCGGGTGGGCGCAGGGCGCACGGGATTGCTACTGGGACAGCCCTTCCCTCCCGAGCACAGCAGTGACTTGCTCTGGGTTTGCATGTGCCCACTTTTAAATAATAATTACTGAGCCTCCTTGATGAGGGTGTTGTCTTTTTTTTTGGTATGTGCCTGGAGAGAATACCAAAGTACCTTCTCCTGGGCCTTTCTCTTCGGTATCTTGCTCTATATCAACCAAACCTCACAGCTGAATTAAGCTGCAGCCACTGATCTTCCCAGTGCTCATACCAGTCCGTTGTGTGCTCACTACTTACCTTCATTCTTTCTAGCTGCAGCTATCAGCTAATTCAATCAGGATTGATTAGACAGTCAATGAATAATTAAACGATTTGTGCCGTACTCCAGAAAGTCCAATCTCTGTCAAAGGAGTCCCAGTACTTGCCACTGATTAAAATAATGTAAAGTAAAAATAGAACGGATATTATGGCTCAGTTGAGTTCAGTTTCTGCTCTGGGTCCCCCTCTGGAGCATCTCTTGTGCTTTCTGTTGGCTCTGCTGGGAAATTGGGACCAGAAATCAGGATGAGCAGCTGCAGTCCTGTGGGTCTCGCGGCACTCTTTTGGAGTGTTTTGTCAGTTGTGTTCATGAAAATAATAAACCACCTATTTTAAATTTATGATTTTACACTTGTGATATCCCAAGGGTATTGGAGGGTAACCAGTAGCAGAAAATATCATATTCTGGAAAAACTTACTTGGTTGAGACAGGTCCAAGCAGAGGAAATAAACCCTCTAAAATACTGCCTAGTTCAAAAAGTCTGTTCTATACTGAGAAATCAGACATTTGTGGGGTATTTCACAGTAAAAATGTTCACTTTCCAAAAAGATAGGAAATACTAATCCCATGAAAAGATTACATTTCTGAGTGTGGTATTTCACAGAATCCATAGGCTGGGATCTGTGGTGGGCTATTGCTTGCCTCTGGAGAGAAAAAAATAAAGGGGCAGAAAGCCAACCAATTGCTGATCTACCATTTCCAAAATGGATCTTGCCATGGATTTGACAGCAATTTTACGTTTTCATAAAAGCAAGTTTCCTTCCTGAACTGCAGGACATAGTACAACCCGAAGAAACTGCTTTTTTAATCTTGTGTTTTGACCTGCCAGCCTTTGGAGCCAGGCAGCGCGGGAGACCTCGGATCCCTGGCTCATGCTTGTAAATAATTCCCATCAAATCCTCAAGCCTGGTTTTGCTGGAGACCTTGCTCCACTGGCGTGGGGATGCTGAGACCTGCTGCATGGTTTGACCTGCTTATCCACTGTGAACTGAGCAAATCCTGCAGCTATCTCACCTTCTGACAGTAACTCATGGAATTTTCTTTAGCTTATTCACTGTTGCTTTAAAATTACTTTTATTTACACTTAGCAGTGATCACAGATATTTGACAGACGATCGGTGCTGTTTGATCAGATCAATCTCTTGCTGCTGCTCTTTCCTCACTAGGTGTGTGCAGGGGCACCTGGAGCGTAAATCTTTTTGGTTGATTCTACCAAATTCTCTTTATGTGGACATATGCTTATATGTGGTGACATATGTTAGAGCATCTCCCTGGTTGGTACTTGCTGGCACTTGTATATGTGTCTGGTGCAAATTTGAAATGTACTTTGTGTCCGTTATTCCAATAAAACGGAGTTGCTTGGACTTTTGCGGGAATCACGCGGAGGCAGGTAACAGGGATGTGGAGCTCAAGCAGAGGAACCCGCCCTCTGTGCTCTCGCTCGGGGTTTGTGTTGACTTTGGTCTAAGGCTGTTTCTTGGTTTGCATTTGAATCTCTTGAAGGTTTCTAGAAATTTTCTTTTTGAGTCTTGCAGTAATGGGTATGTAGAAAATAAAATTAATCTGGAGGTGACTATGAAAACCTCAGGCTGGGCACAGCTGAACAAGGAGACTGGGAGCACCGAGTGCAAGGAACGGCTTACCCTCATGTGAAGATATGAACCCAGGTCCCCGATGGAGTAGGGCTGTTCCAGCGTGATGCTGTGCCTGTGCTAATTAGCCAGGTTAACCCTTAGCATTTAATTCAGTAATGCTAATTATTGTAGGTCCTGTGATGCAGCTGTGCTACTCCCAGTTTCTGACCCCGTTTGCTCTGCTCTGGGCACTCGCAGCTCTAGCAGTGACGCTTTGGGCACGTTCCCAAGAGCTCGGTGGCCGACACCAGCGAAGGGACTGGGGGGAGAAAGGAAAAAAGCAAAGAGAACGGAAAGGGGAGAAACCTTTCCCAGGGGCCAGCCGACGTCGTTCCCCTCAAAATTTCATCCTGGCTTGCTTAGTTGCCGATGGGCAATGGTTTCACCCAAAGCAGAAGGTGTAATTTGAAAAAACGGATGCACCTTATATTCTGGAGGTGGCACGTGGGAACCTGGGGTCAGATGAACAGCAGGTCTCAGGGCTGGCAGGGTTAAAAGTAACCCCCAAGACCCCACTACCTGTGGTGTTTCCTTCCAGAATAGACGTGAAAAAAGGAATTTGAATACGCAGTAGCACTCAGAGGGCAGAAGCTGATGTTACGACAGTTAGGCAACGCTAATTCGTAGTCTCGTGTTTTTAGGTCCAGCAGGGTGGGCTTCCCGGAGCGTGAGGGAAAAGGAGGCAGAGTGAGGCAGGGTTAGAGGTGCTGGAGCGGGTGGAGAGCACGGAGGAGCAAGGAACTGCTTGGGGGCCTGCGGAGGCGACACGGGAACAGCCTCGGAGATCAGCAGGCTTTAATCCAGGATGAGAACACCTTTCAACCCCCCGGGTCTGACTGTGCGGTGCGGTGCCGCGCGCTCCGTGCTCAGGCTGTAAAACCCCAG
>NW_010541275.1:0-10099 GCF_000687285.1 Phaethon lepturus | reverse complement strand
TAAGGGCCAGGTTGGGGGTTGCCCGTATTTGTATCCACCTCGCTTCATGTGCTAGGGAGAAAAAATAATGTAAATTGTGCCTACGCGGTTAACAGAAAACACGCCGTTAACGAAACGACGTCTCCGAGCCACTGAAGTGGTGTTTAAGCAGCAATTTAAGCGGTCCCCCCCACACCCCCCCCGCCTTCCCGCTGCGATTTTTAAATGAAGCAAACAGTTTTGGAGCTCTTTGCTCTAGGCAGCTTCGTGCTTTTTTAAGTGCCCAAACTTCACCTCGCCATAATTTAAGTGATTATCTGAAGTGATTTAAGTGATCGTCTTGCCATAAGCGATTATCCCAGCGTTTTCGTCAAAGTCACTTTAAAAAAAAAACCCTTGATGGTCAATCAAATCTTAAATGCACCTTTTTAAAGTGTTTATTTTTAGCTAGCAGCTTAAGAATAAAGAACATCCGGAATTGTATATATAGAAGAAAGTGTATATATATGCATAATTTTTTTGTGAATAATTATTCACTCTTCTTTACGATATTTTTTTTTTTACAGTTTGTTCCTTGCCATTGACGCCGTACCTCACAAGTTGTTCTTCACTGTATTTCTTGAGTATGCACAAATTGATCTCTGACATAAAAACTTCGGGGAAATAATATAGCATACTTTAAGGGTGTAAACCACAGAGCTGGCCGAGCAACTGCATAGGTGACGTCTAATTCTCTCAGAACGGCAGCAAATATTTCTCTCTACGCTGTTGTACAGCACGTTTGTACGTGAGGCTGGTTCGTAATCGACTGCTCGCCGTTCATGAAGGCTTTTTGCAATATTTTTTCTAAAAACAAAGTAAAAAATTTGTTGTATTTCGTTAAGCGTACTGACAGCCGGGTTTTAAGGGAGAGAGGCGAGTTTGGGCTCTCATCCTGTAATCGCTAAAGGGGTCAGCGCTTGGTATTTATTAAGACCATTTGTAGGATAAAATGTTCATAACTTTTGCAAAGATGGGGACGAAATCCCTGCTTAAGGATCAAGCAAATGAAAAAAAAAATGAAAATTCCTTCTCATGAAAAATAAATCTAACGAAAAATCAAGGAAACTATACGAGATGTTGGGTATGACTCATTTTCAGGGGTCAGATTTGGGCAGAAAATTAGTAGACATACACCCAGCACCTGATTATAGGACGTGGTATCGAAAACGCGGCCATGCTGAAGTTCGCTGCGTTAGTATATTTTGTGTATGAAGTTCCCTCAGCGCCTGAGAGAGGGAATAGCGAGTTTTTATACTTGCAAGGGAAGAGCGAGAATTTATATCTTTCTGTGCTTGACAGCATGCCTTCGGGGGAGTTATTTTTAAATTTAAAATGTGTGTTTAGTTTACTTCAAAATATGTAAAATGCTTTTTTCTCTTTTTTTTTTTACTACATTGTTAAAATCTTTGTACACTGTTTTCCAGTGTTTCGGTTGTTCGTGTCATTTAATAAGGGATTTGTGCATGGTTGCCATATTGCTGCTGACACAAATGACACGAAGAACCACTGAAAACAGAGAGAAAAACCAGCTGAATGGTTGTAGTAAACCCACGTGAAAGGACTCATTTCTAGCTTAACTGTGTATTTTTCTAGACATTGTCTGCTTCTTGTTATTTACAGATACTTTAACGTACGCAAATAATTCATTGGCTGTTCATGTAAGAGTATTACAGATTCCTGTTTTTTTTTTTCCTGCTGCAAGGGCAGAGGAGGTAACACAACAAGGTGCATCGTCTTGGTTCTCTACCTGACCTAAACTGGCATAGGTAGGAACATTTCCCACTGGCTGGGGGCCTGTGATATTGGCAGGTTTATATGCTATTAAAGTCCTGGGGTTTAATTTACTGGAACTGCAAAGAGAGTTTTGATGGATAAAAAAACAGGATCAGGCCGGGGGGGGGGGGCGGGGAAGTCTATTGGTGAACAACTGGTCTCAGCTTATTTTTATTGTGTCTTAAATCCTGTTTTAGTTTGGCTTTCTAACTTACTTTTGAGATGCAGATCGTCAACATGCCTGGAACACAGTGGCACAAGATGCTACAGATCCAAATATCTTAGTAGTACTTTTAAATGGATTATATAGCTGTATATGTAATAAAAAACAAATTACCAGTAATACAGGCATGTATAAGGGATATAAATACTTATCCATCAGGGCATAAACCAACGACTAGGTTTACATTGATGGAAATTGTGTTTCCTGGTGCAGGTTTTTTCATAATTGTCTGTTATGAAGTTACTTGCTGTCCCTTACTTTGAGTCATCTGGGACTGACATCTTTCTGGAGCAGAACACTGAAATATAGAAACCACTTCTATTTATATATATTCATTTTCCTTTTTGAATATCATAAATCATCATATTCCCTGCTTCAGTCAGTTCCCCGTTAGAATAAATGGGAGTCTTTCCAGCGACTCTGACAGATGTTGGATTATGCCCTAAAGGAATTACACAATATATTTAATAAATGCCAAAGAATGAATAAGCATGGAATCTGATTAGATCTGCTTTTCTTGGCGTTACAGTTGTTGTGGTTTGCACAACTGCTACATAGCACAACATTTTGCAGCTGAGGTCTGCTCTACATGTGTTTGAGAAAGAATTTGCTGCTTCTACATTTATTTATTTCATGCCAGTATGTTATATAGGTAGCTACTCACAGAAAGAAAGAGTAGATCAGTTAAATCTACAGGGAGACTAGAGCTACTATTTATTTGCAACGGAGATTCAAGAATGATTTACACCTGGGACTGTACTGCCTGGCGATGAGGACAGGATGGCAAAGTGTAACTCTGAGTTTCTGCGCCCAACCCTGGGGGCCGACCAGGTGTGTGACCTTGTCTCAATTTGCAGGTCTGTGGATGGTAAGTCAGAGTTTGCTTCCTGGGAGCAGGTTAAGGATCTCGTTTGTGATGCTCCAAGAGTCAGCGTTGAAAGATTTCTGGAAACACAAAGCACTGTGTGCAAGCAGTTACAAAAACATCGGCAGAAAGTGCAGAGCTCCTGCATGCCGGAAACATCCAGCCTGCGGAGGTAAATAAAAAATACCAGGGATAATTCATCATGCATTAGGGATGCGTCAGGAGATTGATTTTTCCTACATCAAACATAAACTGAAGTCTTTAAAGTGAAGTAAGGAGAGAAAGTGTGCTGTCCAGACATGGAAGCAAAGAGCTCATGTAAAGCACGCTGTAGTAACTGCTCACTGAATTTTTTCCTGAGTATTTTTAGTGGCATAAAAATTTCTGCTGCTTGAACACTTGAAACTCATTTGTTTTTGTGTTTTTTTTTTTTTTCCAAGCCATGTCTGAGCTTCTGAAACCTAGTTACACTAGTCTTCCTCTCCACGATTTCAGCTGAACTAGAATTATATTACAATTTGGTGTTGTAAGTGCAGATTGTCCCAAAGCAGGCTAAGGAATTTGTTCCATTTTAGACCGTTATAATTGTGAGTTCCCTCCTTGCCCCCCTAATTCTATTTGGATTATTCACTCACGGTAAAGCCTCTCGTGCTCGTGTATCCTGACTGTTCACTGTGAACCCCATGTCACATCCCTGAAGTTCTATAAAACCTGTTCTATAAACCTTTGCCTTGTCTTCTTGAAAAAAAAAAAAAAAAAGAGATGTGCACGTAGCTTTACAATCACCAGGTGCTTAGGAATGTGAATGCCGTCCTGGAGACTCCTGGACCGCAGAATAAAAAGACCAGAGCATCATGTGATAAAACAGTTAAGACGCTCAAAACTCTGTTGGTGCGCAAGGTCTCGGGCTAGTTCACGCGGCGGCATGAGCTTCTCCTCTGGAGTCCTGCCTGACTTCCAGAGGCTGCTCTGGGCCATGAAGGCAGGTTTGCAGCTCTCGGAGCAAGAGAGCTGTACGATAGCCAGTGCAGGGAAGCAGCGCACTCAAGCAATTCTTTAATCTTTCGCAGGGGGGCTGGGGGACTGCGGCAACGACTGAAATGTAGCTCCCAGGCGCTGCTTTAGTCCTTGGCTTAAATCACATGGCAGCAAACCAGAGCAAATAAAAGAGAAACAGAGTAAGGGCAGTGACAGGAGTGAACGGGATCTTAGAGAGACACGAACTGCGTTAGCTCCGGTTACCACTCCCTCTCAACAGGAGGTGGCTTTACATTTCCTGGCCAGGTTTACAGTTTAAACACACAGTTATTAAATACTCCGTTCTTTTCCAGTGCTAAACAGTTTAGTGCAGCCTATTTTGGTCATTCCGCACCTTTTCTCATCAGTAAGCCAAAATACCCATTCCATGTTTTTTTAACCGTCAGAAAACTTGTTCAATCCCAACGCAAAGGATAATAGCAAAGGGCAAAATCTCACCCCTCTGCACCAGCCCAAACACACACAGCAACCGCGGAGGCACAGGGTAGCCGGTGCGTTTCTGACGCAGAAAGTCAGGGACAGGCGTCACATTCCTATGGAGGCAGAAGAGGCTCAGGTTTTGCCGCTTAAATGGTTCTCCCCACGCATCCGTCATCCCCTGCTCCCGTGCAGCAAGCGGCATCGAGCGCGGGGACTGCTGCGCCAGCCGCGCAGGGAGCGGGAGGACCCACAGCCTTGCCAGCTCAAAACAGAAAGGACTGGGTTTTCCTGTAGAGAGGGTGGCACAAAGTGTACGTTTGAGGCCAGCCGGTCTCTCCCTTGGCATAACGTAACTGTTCTTTGCCCGTTCCCCAGAGCTTTACTAATACATAATTTCCAGCTTACCACTTCCATCTTGTGAATATGGAGATGCTGCTATAGTAGAGTTCATCCTCAGGAGAAAATGCTACGCGTTTTAAATTGCTCTCCCTGTCTTTTCCCTGCAGATATATTTTGTGCTAACAGGGAATCCAATCTTCAGGACAAACTCGGGAACAACGTGGTGAACTATAATAATTATTGGACCTGTTAGGTCTATTGTGGAAATAAATCTGCTGTGAACCAACATTTGCCCTCATACATTTCGCAGAGAGACAGTAACCCTTCTGCTGTCAATGAATTAATTTGCTAAAAGAAGCTGGAGTTCATAGATAAATCTCGAGATTATTTCTCATTTACATATTATCTTAGCATTTATGTGCACTTCTATTTGTGTGATACTCCTGGGGACAATCCAGGAAACAATATGAATCATCTAATATGTAAAAATTGGGCTACGATAAAAGGGGAAAAAAGCTTTTTTTTTTTTATTTTTATTTTGGATTCTTTGAAATGGTCTTTGTGAGTGCTTTAATTATCTAGCACTGTATGCATTGTACTCCAGAGCCGGTTTTGCAGCTGTTTGATGCTGGAGCACTCTTGAAGAAAGCTTTCTGTGCTGCGACTCGTTCAGCGCGCGCGTTGTCTCAAGGACTGCTGGTGGGGGCTTACGTGATATTGCGGTTCAGACATGGATTGTTTTTTTCTTCTTATTTATGGGGAAGAAACCAGGTCAGAGGCATAACTGAAAGCAGGACCAGTGCACTTCCTATTTCCTGTGGAGTCCCCAGAGCTCTAGTTTGAAACCATTACTGTTGTTAATTAATGATTTGCCAGCTGTCTGCACTAATTTTATAGCATTTATGTATGCAGAGCCATTGTGCCTCAGATTCCTGCTTTAGAGCTGTGTAACCAAGACACTACAATTACAAAACCAACATCACACTTACATGTTCGTTATTTTGAATGCGGTTTGCTCGCGGATAATTTCCCTTTAGTTTTCAAATTGGAAGGCTGGCTGAAGAGGTTTAGCAGCAGCAGGGATCTAGTTTGGAACATTTTAGTCCTTTTTGCTTCAAACCTTTGCTTGATTTAGGGCAGTAATACATCAGGACAAAGGCAAAGTGGCCTTCTGCTGCTTCTTATTTTGGACATACACATCGGTTTAAAACGAATTGAAAACACTGGGCACCATGATGTGTCAGCCAGACAGATTCTTACTGAAAACATGATTTCCGCGCGTTTGTCGCTGCCCCGCTGCCCCGAATGCCTACACTCCGCTGCAATGCATGCGTGGCTTTGCTTGCCTCCCCCCATTACCCTTTCATACACCCCTCGTTTTTCCTGAAGGTTTGGGAAACCAGGCGGTTGCAGTCAGACAGCTCCCACTGACCAGCTCCGTTTTGCTGCAGCAGTGCTGCAGTTACGGTTGGCGAAAGGTTTGGTCGGGCTGTGTTCCCGTTCCCTCCTTTGAGGGCTTGTGTTGCTGTGGGCTGTTAAGCAGCTGTGGTATTTCTGCCAGAAATGGCAATATTTCAGCGGCGGCTGCCTGTACACACACTGTACAGTTTATAGAGTGGGACCCCGCTACTCCGGAACTGATTAATCTGAATGGCCGGGTTAGTGTTTGGGCTAATCCTGACCTCCTGCTGCTTTTAGTTCCTCTACAAGGTTTATATTTTTCATACCTACTCCTTGAAGTTATTGTTTAACTTGCGTATTATTTCCTGCAGCCAAAATACCCTTTCCTAGCGGAAAAAAAAATATGCGCAACTGTATCTAAAGCATCTACAGAATTCTTATTTTGAAAAAGAGCAATAGTTTAAAATTGAAATGAAAATAAAGCAAATGCCCTTCCTATGGCACAGCAAGCCAGTTTTCAGTAATCCAAGTAGTGATATGGTCCCTATGCACTTGAATTAGCAAGGTTTCTTTGTATTTCAATTTAAAGCATAGCTGCATGTGTCTCACCTGAGTAAAAGCAAAAACTTCTGTGGAAGCCACGTAATGGTGCAATGGTTTGGAGTCTTTGAAATGGACGGTGTCATACAAATGTTGAGTTACTATAATAACAAAAAATTTAGGTCAGCAGGATGGTTTATAGGTATATGCATAGCACAAGAGTGATCTAAAGAAATCTGTGTCTCCTCTGAAGTAAGTCAGACTCTGCTCATTTCTATACCGCCTTTACACTCCCCTGATTCAGTAGTCTGCAGCTTCTGCTGCCTTTATCAGATTTGGACGTTATGGGCACCGGGCTGCCTTGCAAATTAGCACCTTAAAATATTTTAATTAATTAAGATCAGAAAGTGAGGTAAAAAAAGATTCTTAGATACCAGTGGGCATAAAATACACCAGAGGATTTATCTTCTCTTTCTTTCCCCCTCCCACAGCAAACAATCCTTTTCAATATTGAACAGGTCTGAGAACAATCCAATCCACAAGGTCAAGATAGGGTCAGATTTCCTGACCTGCTTGCCCCCGCCTCTTGATAATCTAGAAATGAAAATCAATTCTTGTCTTCGAGCTTGTGAGAGCTCATAATTGCTTTAGACTAAGGCACCAAGTGCCTGCTTTTTCTGCCACCCTTCAATTCTTGGAGATGGGGATGTCATTTTTCAAGTCGGGCGCACTGTCAGGATTAGATTGTGTGGTAACCAAGTAGAAAGATTTCTGTTCAGAACGAGATTTCTTCTCATCGCTGTACCTTTTACTCAGGTCCAGATTCTTTTTTTTTTTCACTATTAGCTATAGGGCTACCATAATATGCTTTGAGCAGATTATCTATGGAAAAGAATATTTTTCTTCGGGCCAAAATTGGAGCTCTTTTATAGCAGCTGGAATTAATGGATAAATAGAAACTGAGTTTAAATTTTGTTCTTGATCTTTCGTTTATTTTACACTTTCTGCCACAAATAATACCGGTCAAATGTGTGTAGAATTACACCTTACTTTTTTAAAGCAAAACTTTTTAGCCAGCTGAACGAAAACGTGGTATCTTTTCCGTTCTGAGAGAACATTTCTAGGCCATTTGGGATTGCCTGTGAATTGCTGCCCCGCAAATGGGTTGGCACAAGGCTGGTGCAATGCCAGCTGTCTGATGGGGCTTCCCGAGCCCAGTGTGCTCTGACGGGCAGGTCACTGCCTGCCCTCGGAGCCAGGAGAATGGGGCTGGAAATCTGGTCCCACCAAACTCCCAGATAGGGGAGGAGGGGACTTGCTTAGGACCATAATCCCTTCTGAAGAGATGTCCTGTGTGAGCCTGAAACCTCAAATCTTGAACCCCTTATCTACATCAATTTTCAAAATGGAGGGGGGGAAAAAGGCGGCGGGGGGGGATCCAGCTGTTTTATGTGAAGGACCCTGAGGACCATGTGGGGAATCTTCAATGGAAGAGTGATGTATCACTTGTTTGCCACCACATGAATGTGTGTATATCTATTTTCATCTGTCCTGATTAAAAACACATTTGTGATAGTGGTGAGGACTTGACTTTTACAGTTTGTGTCCCTTATGCCTAATATTTTCTAAATTCTTGTTACCTAAAGAAAGGTCACCCTCACCTTTGGGGAAGAAGACCGTCTTTATGTGGCTTTTGTTCCTGAGGTTTTGAGAAGTTTTTCTGCTGAACAACTCCAGCATTTCTGACAGTATGGCTGTCCTACATACCGATCTTAAAATTAGAGAAGAGGCAGTTCTTTCCCCACTACTCTTCTGCTGCTAAGATTTGTGGTTTGTCCATAAGAGCCATTTAGATGACAAAAAAACCCCATAAGTAAGACAGTGATTTATTGCTAGAATGATTTTTTTTTAAAATATATACTGAATGAACATTTTTATGTCTGTTTTTACTTCATTTGGCAGCTGAGAGTTTCAGTAAGGAGAGCTGCCAAGAATTACAGTACTATAAGGCCTAAATAATTAATTCTGTCAGCAAATGAGGGTACAAGATCAATAGCTAACAATAGTCTCAAAGTTAAGAAAAAAACAGAGAAGGGGGAGGAAAGACATTCCTTGCTTTAAATCCTGCCAGGATGAACAAAGTAAGGGCAAGATTAAAGCTAAAAGAAGAAGATTTTGTATTTTTTTAAGATCCATGCTGGCTGTTGGTTCTCGTTTTCAAGACTCTGTCGCAGCACGTGAACTTACGGAGCCGATGTACTGTGAAACCACAGAAAACTTGATGTGCTGATGGCTTGGCGGTGTCAATCTTTCTCTCCTGTCAAGGGAAAGCAAACCAGAAGGGCATCTTTCACAGAGCAAAGCCCATTCCTCTGCTGATACCAGCTGGTCCAGGGAAGCTGCATCAGGTAATGGGAGCAGAGTCTCCCCTCCCTCTCTCTTCTCTCTTCATGGATTCATCCTTCCTTTTCTCAGGCCACACTCCAGAGGGCACAACCTTAGTAGAGTTGATGAAAGGAGGCTTGAACCCAAAAGCCCATCTTCACCCTTCTTAGTGTCAGTGAGATTTGCACCCACTGACTTTGAATTTTGCAATTTGAATTGCACTGACGAAGAATTAACATTGCTCTTGAATGGGGCATGAAAGAACACGTATTTAAATCAGGTTAGGCCCAAATACATAAGTTTTATTCAGGTGCAAGCTTTGCTCAGAACCACAACTCTCCCTTTCCTGCGCTAACATATAAGAAAACAAAGACAATTTTTATGTTCCCTGTTAGCAGGGACGCTGTAATCCCCAGTTTACAGTCCTGGGCTTGTTAGCGGACCCCGTAAGGTAAGTTCTGGTTGCCTGGGCAGATTAGCAACATTCTGAAGTTTTAACATATATTGTATCTCGGCACTTGTTAAATGTCACTTTAATTCTGAACTTCCTGTGACTATTAAGTGAGGTTGTGTTCTTAGAGAAAATAGGGTTTTCAGCTCAGGATCATTTCTTTTTCCTTGCCACTTGCCTTCTCCGTGTGGAAAAGCCTGAGGTTCTCAGATGGGCTTGAAAACAGAAAGTGCAGAGGTGCTAACCAAAGACTTCTGTTTTTCAGATAAAAACTAAAAAAAAAACCCACGAAGAAAAAGAAAAACGTTTTCTGACCAAATGTAACTCAAGAGCTGGAGTGACTTTTTCTTTGTTTCTTTGTTTTGCTTTTGATAATTACACCATATCCCTATAATATATTCTACGCTGAATTATTGATATGCACTTTCAACCTCAGCCCCGAGTCCCGCTGTTGTTTCTGACGGGGGATTAATAAACACACTTCCCGCTTTAACATCCCCCTTGAGAAGTGACTAAATACAAATATTTATCACCGCCTTCCTTGCCTGTATGCGTCGTCCTAGCTGTGGATGTCGAACCCCGTTTTTTCCCTGTTATTTCTTGCTCCTGCGGCTGTGCGGAGCTGGGACCTGCGCCTGTCCTG
>NW_010541274.1:538-996 GCF_000687285.1 Phaethon lepturus | reverse complement strand
ATTAGGGGATGGAGATTCTCCTTGGCCCTCTTTTTGTTGTTAATACATTTGTAAAAGCATTTTTTGTTATTCTTTACAACTGTGGACAGATTGAGTTCTAGCTGGGCTTTTGCCTTTCTGATTTTGTCTCTGCTTGACCTAACGAGATCCTTGGACTCTTCTTGTGTTGCCTTCCCCTTCTTCCAAAGATGATAAACTCTTCCTTTATTCCTCATTTCCAGCAAAAGCTCACTGTTCAGCCAAGCCAGTCGTCTTCCCTGACAGCTCATCTTGCAGCACATGGGGACCGCTTGCTCCTGTGCTTTTAGGATTTCCTTCTTGAAGAATGTCCAGCCTTCCTGGACTCCTTTGCCCTTCAGGACTGCCTCCCAAGGGACTACCTCAACCAGTGACCTGAACAGGCCAAAGTCTGCCCTCTGGAAGTCCATGGTAGTGGTTTTGCTGACCCCCCTCCTTAC
>NW_010541274.1:0-285 GCF_000687285.1 Phaethon lepturus | reverse complement strand
GCCTTCTGCCAGTCCCTTGTAGAATGCTTCATCTGCCTCTTAGTCCTGGTTGGGTGGTCTATAACAGAGTCCCAGCAGGATGTCTGCCTTGTTGGCCTTCCCCCTCATCCTTACCCATAAGCGCTCAACTTTGTCATCACAATCTTTGATTTCTATACAATCAAAACTCTCCCTAACATACAGAGCCACCCCACTGCCTTTCCTTCCATGCCTATCCCTCCTGAAGAGCTTCTAGCCATTTATTGCAGCACTCTAGTCATGAGAGTCATTCCACCATGTTTCTGT
>NW_010541273.1:3574-19970 GCF_000687285.1 Phaethon lepturus | reverse complement strand
GGCACCGCCGGCGAGCCTGCCTGCGCCCGGGCGGAGCCTGGGCCCAGCCGCACGGCTAATTAAAAATAAATTGCCATGAATATTAAAATTTTGCTGAAAGATCCCAGCAGAGGACATGAGTCCCTCCCAGAGCCGGAAGAGCAGAGCTAGCTAGATGGAGCAGGCAGCGTTGCATGCCAATTAAACCTGAATGTCAGTCAATAGCAGTATATTGAAGAGGGACCCCCATCCCACTTGCAGTGTGGCCATCCTTCGTACCTTAAATTCATAATGAAGTTCACCATACTAAAAATCAAACTCGCTTAACTGGGCTTAGCTTATGGATCACACTAAATAATATTACGCGGGAAAACGTAACAAGGGGAGTGAAATTAGGACATAAAAAACCCTTGTGCAACTGTAAAATATTAAACCACTATACGTTTTACTGCTGCCTAGATGTGGTGTACTTCAGGAAACATTCTCCATCACCTTGACAGCGTACTTCCTTTCTGTATACTGAAGTTTATTCACCTGAATTATTAATGCTGCTTTGTTTGTAGCTATATCTTAATTTTCTTCTTTTCATTCACCTGTCATGATTGTTTTGATTCACATCCCAGGATGATGCACAAAATATTTCCTTTGGAAACACTGTAGTGTCACCAATATTTTTGCTCTGTTAACAGATTATTCTGTCTTCACAGTAAAACCAGATCGTTTCATTTTTTTCATGAAAACTGTCAATCACAGAGATAATGCTTTAAATGTATTGAGCAGATAAAAGATAGAATTTAAACTACATATCATATGTCAGCAGAGAGCACTGAGTGCCCTGCAAATAGAGGAGGCAAGCAATTCTCTCCTCCTAAATGAAAAATAGGCCCACAGCAGCAAAACAGGTACCCTCAAACAATTAGTAATGTTCATGACAAGATTCTTTTGCATATGATATGGAGCAGCGCAGCTGTGCTAGGGTATCTATTATTTGTGGAAAGACACAGAAATAAACCCCATGGAAAGAAGCAGAAACATAACCTTTGTTATGCATTCAGTCCTATTTGTTGTTTCTTCTTCCGAGGCTAAGATTCTGGAAGGCAGAAAGATATTGTATGAAACACCACCATTTAAAACATAAATATAAGAGCTGGTAAAAATGAAGGTAAAGGGTTGCAATAATTAAAGAAATGTCAAATGAATGTATGCAAATTTTACAGTACGGGGGGGGGGAAGAGTGGAAAGTATTCGTGATATTTCTTTTAGAACATGTTTTAGCGTTTCTCTTTGAGGAACAAAGTAGAAAGAGCATTCCACTTACCTAGAAGTTACCTGGAACTTTTTTTTTTCCTCCCTGCCCCTCCTGTTTTTAAAAGTATAATGTCTACCCAACTTGTAGACAAAATTCAAAAAAAGGTTCTCCTGAACACACAATATGGAGAGACCATATGTACAAACAGCACACAATTTCAAACAGACTAGGCTCATTGGAAAAAAAACTTTTTTTTATTTGCCTTTGATTTCTTTCAGAAGGATAAAATGAAAGGGACAGTGATACATATTTTAAGCCCTGTGAATTCACAATGGGGCTTTAGAATAAAGAGGTAAAAAAACCTTTGAACTAAACAAAGGTCCATCACTGTGCACTTCTTTTTCACAAGCACCTTATAAAGGAAATTATGCCAGAGAGAGGGCCCAGCTGGCTTTTGCCACTACACCTCTCCACCACAACACCCCAGCATCCTTCCCAGCCCCTGTCGCTCTCCTGTATGCCATGCCATTGACTCCTCTTGGACCTGATCTCTTAGCTCATAGAGCTGTTTTTTAGTCGAATGCCCTGTGAAAGTATCCACTCATGAGCTTACATCTGAGTGTCTCTTTGTACTAAGCAAAGCCTGTAGTCTAGCAGGCTGCATTAACTTGATTAAAGTGGGACCATAGACAGTTACTTAGGCTCTTACTTTGCTCTTAGATTAAAGACAAGAAAGCCTCCTTCTCTCCAGGTTTTTTTTCAAAACTGCAACTTTCAAAAGGGTCAGCAAAAGACAAAGGCTCGTATAACAGAAGGAAAGAGGCTTTTATAACAAATGATTTCTAATTGCTCCTTTGTTCCAAAATGACAGCAGTTATACCAGCTGAAACATAACAAGCCATCAGCATTTCTCGATGGAAAGGTTGTACGCAGGGTTGCAAAGAAAGAGCTTTCTCCAAGTTCCAATAATTTCAAAAACATTATTCCCTTGTAAATAACACCTTATTTAATCCACTTAAACCCAGAAGAGAGGCACGTATGACTGGCTGTGCATAATAGTCTGTTTTCACTAGCAGACTGTAGAGCTGCTCGTGAATTCCTTCCATTTCATCTCTAAGGAGCAGGACAGGGAAAGTGCTCAGCCGTGGGTTTTGCCCCCCGTGTATGACATTTTATGTTCCTTACCAAATAAATTCTAACGAGGGAATCAGTGGGATAGATTCTGATCTAATGTCATGGACTGGATTATTTCCCTTTTACAGCTGTGTGAGGGATATAAACAATCACGATAACCAGGCTCACATTTGCAGCAGGTAACGGTTAAAAACGCTACCAGCTTTGAAAAAGCAATCACTTCTCATGCTTAGGTGGTAACTTCGGCAACACTTCCACAGAACGGCATTGTGTACTTCTTGGACATAGCCTGTGCCTTAGCAAAGGGTAATAGTCTTCGATTTCCCGCAAACCCCAGTGTGCAAACCTGTGTCCGTTTCCGCAGGCATGAACGCGCAGAAGCGAAGACGCTCGTTCCAAGGGGAGGCTCAGGGTTCTTTCAGGCACCACTGGCTGTGCCAGGCACCCGGCTCCGGCGCAGGCACCGAGCTTCGCTCTCGCCGTGGGCGCAAGCAGCAGTCACAAGTCCGAGACTACAGCTACAAAGCCAGAAAAGTGTCCTAGGTCCCAGCCCGACGCGTTAAGCTGTATGCGGGTAATACGGACAGGCCTGGGCTCTGCAGAGAGAGGGAAGGCATGTCACCAGTGCCACGTTGGCCAGAACGGGGCTGCACCTTGCAGGTGTTAGTTGGGGCTCTTGGGAGATGTGGGTTCAATTCTCACATGGTTTTAGTTACAGCATCAACAGGGAGATTTCAAAAGGTACGTGAGGACACAGAAACCCTGACGTGCTTTGAAGACCCCAAGTACCTGGTGCTTCGGGTTGCATTTGTTTTAAAACCTTGATGGAGGCATAGCCAGCAGAGGCGATGCTGGATGAGGTCCCTCTCTTACCTCCATGGTAAGAGGCCACGTTCTTGCCAGTGCCCAAAGGTGCTACCGTAACGCCACAGGCACCCTCCTTCACCAAGAGGGAGGAATAATCCTCATTACACTGTCACTCTTCCTGCCCTGCTCCACCTGGAAGAGCCCCTGGCATCCCTGCCCTGTGCAATAATTACTGATAGAATATAACATTAACAACAAAGCAATGAAAGAGCTAACGGGGGGGGGGGGGGGAGGGAGGAGGAGGTATAGAATATATGACATGACTGAAAAAAATGGGGGAGAAAAAGCAAACAGAAAAAATTCTTTTCCCATTGGAAAAAACCAGAACATTGATTACTCTTAAAGGGACTCTCTCAACTTCCCTTTGAGGACTCCCATTGATCTCAGATCTGTTTTCCCTCGCAGGCAAAAAAGATAAGCATTCTCTTGACATTCTTTTTTCAGCAGACCAGGCTAACAGGAAGAATTTTATTTCAAATATACATGTAGCTATGGTGTGCACTGGACTCAACTTATGCCCCTCTGCGCATGTACGATGGCACTTTGAGCAATAGCCTGTTTTTCTACCAAGCTATGCAGAGAGAATGATGATGGCAGTGTCCCCTTCGCTATGCACAGGGCTCCTGTGTGTCACCAAGAGCACACGTACACTCAGAGCGAGTGCAAAACTCACCAATTTTGCAAAATTAGTTCAAATGGCATCTCCTCTTTTGGGACCTCTAGGGTTGAGGGCAGCAAGGGTGCAGGCCAAGGTCCAAATTGCCAATGAGACACACACACAGATCATAATATTCTTAAATTTAGAGACTTATTTGGCAGAAAAGAAAATAAAGGAACAGGAACATACAGACTTAAGTATTTTGTTGTAGGGTTCTGTAAAAACTGTTACTGCTAAAACAAGATTTCTACCACAAACCAGAAGTCCCACCTTTAGTCAGATTTTTGTTAATTTAGCAACTCCCAATTTCGTCAGATAGGGACTGTGTCCCCTTACAGCAGTGGCAACTGACAGACATCTCAGAGAGCATCAGGAAGAGAAAGAAGGCCTGAGAGAAAGAGTAGAGGGACAACAGTTATACCCGGCAGTCTTGTGGTGAGTGGAGTCAAGCTTAAACCCGCTTGTTTTCTACCTTTTCTTCTTTCCTTCTACTTCCCTCTCTTGCTATGTGCAGACCCCATAGTTATATGGAAGACTTACACTGATTCTTATGGAGTCTTTTTAGATGTACATGTGTTAACAAAAAAAAAAAAGAGGGGGAGAGGGGCTCTTAACTAAAAACACTCTTTGGGGCAGTACTGGCAGAAAATAGAAGATCACTGTTAATACAAGGCTGAGCCAGGGGAACAGTGGACGGCTTCTCCCACAATCACAAGGGAGGTGTCAGAGAGTCATTACCTTGAAAATCACACCCAGAGAAGAGTCATCAAGACCTGCCAGATCTTCACAGTTTCCAAGAGTTGTCCACGGAAGGAGACCGTATGATCATACCTAGAGGGCAATGTGCGTGATGGTGCATTCCCATCCGGTACCCGTCACGGGCATCCTGATCCCTGAAGCAGCAAGGGAAAGGAGCAGGTTGACTCAGAAGCATTTCAGACTAGCTGCTGATCAAGCCCATTTATCTTCCTTAATTGCTAACAGCTCTCACCTGCCTCACCCAAGGCACCCAGGGCACACCTTACTGGTTAACCCTTGCAGCTTCCCATGGGACCTCCTGCTCCGGCAGCATGGCTGCGAGCCAGTGGTTTGCCCGGGCGCAAGCGGGGAGCTCTGCGTTACACCTTTCCCATGAGAGCTAAAACGGGGCTCCTGGGCCAGTGGCAGGGTGTGGATGGGAACCCCAGGTGGGCTGGTCAGGGCCATTAAGGCCTACTGGTGTCCCCGAGGGCCCTGACATGAGCCTGCCTTGGTCTAAGGGTCCTACTCTGACAGCACATCGGCCCTCCCGGTGAGGGGTGTGGAGGTCCAGCCCTCCAAGCCTCTTTCCCAGTCTTCTCCAAAGCCTCCAACTTAGCACCTGGGGCAAATCACATGTGCACATGGACCCACACAAAGGCACCAACCAGGGTCTTTCTCCAGACACCCGAAGTCCCGGGTCAAGAATAAGTTGGCGGTTGCAAGGACCTCCAACCTTCCTCCTCCCAGAGCTGCCATCTCAGGCCAGCCTGCCCACCATGGCCAGGAGGTGCAGCCAGCCCTCCCCGCTGGGTCACCCCACCACATGCCTGGAAACAACCACCATGGTCCAAGAGCTCCAGCAACGCCTGGAGCTGGGGAAGTGGCTCCTTCAGCCGAGGGGCCCGCGGGGAGGCTGCGCACAGAGCCGGGGGACGATTTGGGCTGGAAAGCGCCGCTGGAGATCATCTGTCCCAATCCCACCCCACCCAGAGCAGGGCCAGCCCAGGTCCTGCTACCGCTCCTGCAGGATTTCTAATCCCCATGCCACCACAGCTCAGCCAGATCCAGGTGCTTCACAAGGAGGAAAAAAAAAAAAAAACACCACCCCAACTTTTCATAGCTGCACAAAGCTGCATAATTTACCTATTTATTTTGGCTTTCACACCTTCCAGCCTAAATGTGCTGCGAAGGCGGCAGAGCTGGTACGCAGCATTTTAGTGAACTGGGTGCCCAGGTTTTGTTTTAGTCTGAAAGCAAAGTGATGATACACACATATGTGTAATGTAGCACAAAGGCATGTTTACTGAAGCGTGCCGCCACGATGCTCCAGTTAAAAAAAAAAATAGCAAACAACAAATCTGTTTCATCCCCAGCCATACATTAGAAACCACATCTAGCTGCTGTTGAGATCATGACCAGAGCAGCACTTTGGGGTAAATACAGATTTGCCTCACAGCCCTCAGGTGTGTCTCCGCAGCGGCGGATGGCCGGGGATTAAAAACTGCGTGCGCGCGCGTGTAGATGTGCATCGTGTGTGCGCGAGCGTCTACGTGCGTGTGCGAGAGCGTGCTCGGTACCGGCTTTAAATACTGTTTTCCAGCATTTCTTTAAAAGTGCCTTAATTTACAGTCACTGAGGGTGAGGTTGCAGAAGCAAGCGCTGAGAGGGAAGCTGTTTCTCAACAGACACTTGTGTAAATACGTGACTTTAAGAAGAAAAAAACGCGACCCTTTCCGTCTCTACCAGGGAAATGGCTACAAATGGGCTGCCATTAGCTTCCGTTACTTGAGTAGGTGCCTGTAAAGGGCCAGGTGGTGTTTATGCAGATGAATGAGCATGTTAGAATGTGTTCTTCCTTTTGGATAAAACATTAGCGTATCAGATGTGACAAATCAGATGTTCATCTTCCGCACTCCTGCATTATTTTACATTGAGAATTAGATAATGTGCTGGCTTAGCTTTTTACTTCGGGTTTTTTTTCCCCCTTTCTTCTTCTCAAGAATAATTTTACCCATAAAGTTCTCCCAACACTCTGCATAATCAGAGTCTCGCCGCATGTCTGCCCAGCGAGGTATTATGGTAATTGTGTGTTTCCAGGTAGCGGGCTTTGCATTCGATGGAAGTATACATTGTTTAACACGCTGCATAATTATTGTGAAACGGAAATAATGGACCTACATGTTCAATTTTTTTTAATTCTGTTTCCCTACCAGAGCAGCAGATATTTCTCGTGTCTCCAGCAGCAACGGAAAGATAAATATTGGAATGTCTTACAACCGGAGGTATGCAAATAATTGAATCCTCAGTTTGGTGGCTAAACTGGAAAAAAAAAACTTCCATTTTGAGCTGACAAGAAAAAATGGTATTTGGGTTTTATAACAAGAAGGAACAAATACTGTTTTGTGTTTGTGACTGGTCTAGTTGTATTTAGCCACATTTGGTGTCAAAACATGACCCTTAGATTTAAAAAATCAGAACTCTTAACTTAAAAAAAAAATCCAAAAGCTGTTTTATCATTTCATTTTGTCTATTTTTGTCTATCTGAAACCATTTGAAGATTTCAGTTTCAATCATGAGAAAGTAGCATTTTTAATGAGCAGATTATGTGCCTGAGATATTTCACCTCACTCCGATTCGAATGCTCGACATTAATTTCAAGTCTCTCTGACAACTGGACCACAACTGTTCTTCCAATTTTATATTATTTCTTTACACTGTCAAATGAGGGCGGTCTTCCACTTCAAGGAGGTTGAATATATTCAGCAAATGACATAGTCATGGCCCATATGCCCTGTATATTTTGCCATTAATTGTCCTCAAAGAATTAATCTCTACACAGTTACTTTGAATTGGTTTTAAGCTCTCTGTAGACTTCATTCTTTTCTTTACTTAGAAACCCAGGCCCGTCTGGGAGGAAGACTACGGATCCACATTTTCTTGCACTGGAGAAGCACCAGAGCAGTGCCCAGCACAGGCTAAACCCCAGTGCATCCCAGGTGTGAGGCCAAATCCATCCCACAGGAATTCAGTTGGTGGGAATAATTTGACCATGGCTTTTATAGAACCAATTAATTGGTGGCTGACTGTTAAAAATACAAATTATGAGTACAAGACCAAGCGCCCAAGGACTCGGTGGGCCCCGCGGTTGCTGAAAGGCTTTGCCGTGCGTGTGTTTCCCCAGCGCTGCTGCGGGACATGGGCGCTGAGGGGACACTGCAGGGAGGGTCGCGCGGCAGGGTCAGCCGTGACGGATTTGCCGGGGAAAGCTAGACCAGGCTCTCCTTGCACGGCGGGATGGCTTCCTTTGGCGGGGAGCTGAGCCCCTCCGGGGGCTGAGAATGCCTCAGCTTGCCCAGGGTCTGGCTTCACCTCGGTGCAAGCAAATCACAGGGTTGGAAAAACTCTATCAGAACGAGATACTTCTTTTTCACTATTAAATAGATGCATTTATAGCTTGCTGAGCTTCACTTTACTTGAGTGACACCAACAGAATACACAACTGCTCCAGTTAAATGCACAGCTCATTTCTGTCTACATCTTGTAGGCAACATGTTCAAATGTATTCAAAATCAAGGCTGCAAAAGAATTTCTCATCATCAAAGACGGCAGCTTTAGTTCCCATAATTGCGTTGTTTTGTCCAAGGCTGAAAGGATAAAACAATGCAGCTGGGGGACAGCAGCCGCCGTACCTGTGTGGTCTCACTGTCATGTGTCACGCAGCCGTCTCAATGCAAGCACTGCACGAGGTTTAAATTTACCTTCTGGTTGCAGAAGAGAGGCAACATGCCTGTGGTGAGCATTCACTCCCATCACCCCAGCCATCAGCCGGTCCCCAGTTTGGTCACCCCAGCCTCAGGAGCTGGTGTTGTCCGGTCTGTGCCTCTTACCAGCTCCAGTGACCCAACAGGAGTTTATTTCAGCTCCCTGCTGAAATCACAGGCAGCCTGGAAGATAAGATAAATATTTCCAGGAATTGAAGCTGCAGACTCCAATTTGGGGATGCTTTTCATCAGCAGCCTCAAATTTTCAACCAAGGAAGGATGTCACTCCAAATCCCCAAGTCGCTCCGATACGCCAAGCACAGCGAGGTGCGTGCTGAGCTCTGGGATGGGGCAGGAGTGTCTGCCCAGCAGCAGGCGGGGGGGCTTGTCGGTGGTGCCCCAGATCTGCCTCCTGTGGGACACTGCACAGGCTGCACGTGGAAAGGTGGCCAGGACGGACTTCCCTGTTCTCTCCGAAAGGGAGCTTCACAGCTCACGGACCTTGGAGAAGGAATTATCCCTGCTAGACTTCCAAGTGCGTTGATGGGGGCAAGGCCAGGAGCACCACCTTTGGGTGGACGTTGCTTCCACGGCCTCACCCTGGGCAGCACATTTGCCCACTGCCTACCTTCTCCTGGGATTAGTAAGAGAAGGCTTTGCAGGTCCTCTGCTTCCTGATCTAGCCCTGTCCCCCACACCCAGCTCAGATAAACACACGAGGAAAAGCTCATGCAGTGTCTCTCACCCAGAGAAGACCCTCCAACTACTTCAGTACTCCACAGCTAAGATTCCCCTTGGGGAAGGAGGCAACCATGTTCTGCAAGAAGTTCGTCAATACCAATGATCTCCTCATCTCAACGAACGTGTCCAGAATGTACCCCAGGACAAGCGTTCTCTCCTCACATCCAAAAAAACCCGTTTCCAGCAGTCCACAGTCTCACCAACACAGAAGTTATTTGCTGTTCAGGGAATCTTATTGCGAAAGATTAATCATTGTTTTACTCTTCACACAGAATTGCCACAATGTGGACAAGGAGCCCTTTTTTCCGTTTTTGTGTGACCCCAGTAGCAGCAGTGGCACTCTGTTTTCAACTTACCTAAGAAAAGTGCTGCTGGGGAAAATATAGCTAATGAAACATCTATCGTTTTATCTTCCTGTACATCATCCTGTTGGTTTTATTTAAAAAAAAAAAAAAAAAGAAAGAAAGAAAATAAATCAAACAATAAGAGTTATCAATCCCCCTCCACAACTTACTTAGATGTGGTTCAACACTGCAGGTCTCAGCATGTATAACTCTGATTTCTGCTAACTGGTCTCAGCCTAGTATTTTCACACCTTTTTTGTACTAAATGCTTACAACTGGTCACTCCACTAGAAACTGTCACCATGACACCTTTATTTAGAATTTTAACAACATAAAAAACACCAGAAATTAATCCCAAAATAATAATCTCTTATTGTTTGCATTGCAACAAATTCCTGCAAATGCATCCCATTATCTTTTTATACAATTAAACACATAACGCCTAACTGTTAAAGCATCAGCCCAGCCGGGTACAGATGCAGTCCGCTGCCAGTCCGAGCAGAGCTCCGCTGTCTTTTAATAATTACCCGAATAAAAGAAAAATAATGAAGTGCTGTAGATTGCTCATCCAAACTGGTAAAAAGCTGTTTGCAAAGGATGACTACGAGGGGAGTGAGACACCGGGCTTTGCTAATAAATAATTCTCAGAAATATCAGCTCTCAATTTACTACTTGTACACAATGGGCCAGTCGAAACTTGCAGGATGAGCCAATTTGCCACAGCTCTTGTTTTGAGTCTTTGTGAAGCTGCTGCGCGAGCACAGTGGGGGCTGCTTGCATCTATCCCTGGAGTCAATCAGTGGGGCTTTGCTTCCTGCTGGTCAAAAATATCAGGTGGCTTTGAGAGTCTAATTATCAATGAAAAATTAAATTCAGTACAGGAACATAGCCAGGAATTGCCCCCTGCCTTCTGCCCTCATTCATGGGGTGTATCAGGATATTAGTTATAATTCAAAATGTATTCAAGACAAATTGGGAACTTCAGGGGTGGGAAAGACAGAAACCAAAATGTGAAAACAGGAATCAAGAGCCTCACCGGCAAATCAGCAAATTTCTTCTTCCGCTCCCTTAGCAAACGGGGCGTGCAAGCCCTAATTGCGCAAAGCGCTTCCTCAGGAGCGTCTCCCGTCAGGGATCTCTCATGAGGAATGGTTAAGCCGAGTTTATACCTACATGGCTCCACAGTTTCCTGGCCTTGGGGAAGTTTGTAAGTTGAATAAACTGCCACATCAGGTCTGGCTTTCACAGGAATAGGCAGAAGCAGAGACGTCTGTCAGGGCATGGAGATGAAAGCCCTCAGAAGAGGCATGGTCCGAAGAGAGGGAGAGCGCACCGGCCGGCCCGTCACCAGCACCTCTTGCTCAGAGACACCCTTGCAGCATCGCAGATCGCAGAAACCAGAAGAAGCCAATATGAAACAATCTCTGGCTGAGACATTACGTAGAGTACAAAGCCGCTAGAAATAGCGCACAGTGACCAGGTAAAGGTGTAATGCCCATCCATCTCCCATTCAACATGCAGAGACAAACCAGGCATCTCAAATGCTCGCCAGGGAGTAGGTCTGGGCTCCTGCTTACACTGGCCCTTCAGCCTTGTGGTGTAAATCCAGAAAAAACAGCCCTGAACACTGCAGGCAGTGTATTTCTTTACCTGTTGATCATTTTCTGGCAATCAACACTCACAATTTTTCACACGGGGGTGAATCCGGTTCCCAACAGAACATTAATTGCTGAAGCGGAGAGGAAGGCATGACAAAGATGTGCAGTAGCTAACAGAAGGCAGCAGCTCTGCTTATTCACTTCCCCGTCACTGTCTTTGCTTTTGAACACATGTATGAAGTGCAGCCACCCCCCAGGTCATGGGTGAGCAATCATCTGGGCGGCTATCCTCACCCACAGAATCGAGGAGCCATGCACAGCCCAGGGGAGGACCCCTCCGAGCCGCTTCCACCAACACCATCTCACTGAACTTGACCCTCTCCCTTCACAGTTATTCTTGGCAAATGTTGGGTCATACCCAAAAAACCGAGCACACGTGATTCACGGGCGAGTAGTGCTTCCGTCTGTGTACATATCGTATGTCCCACGTTCTTTTGATTACAAGATGTTCGGTTTTGCTTAAGGAAACCGGTGTATCAGGAAGGAAGTGTCCTGGGACAGAAAGATTTGCAAGAGAGAGAACAGTAGAAGAAACAGAGACACGCTGCTAGCGAGCTAGTACAAGCATGGCTGTACCAAAGCCTTGTAACTCTTGGGGCTCTTCAGCTGTGTTTGCAGCAGCACAGCAAGGAACTCTGCCAGAGACCTTCAGGTAGCTAAAAACCTCTGTAAGATTATTTTTCCCCCACAAAGCACGTGGTCAAAGGGATCATAACCGTTCCTCAACACAAGAGAAGATGTATCTGCACCACTCATTGTATACACAAATATGCTAAGTAAGTCCTGATTAGCTCTCCTCAGTGGAGGAAACATGGGTGGTGCCTCTATTTTCCAACCTAGAAGATCAGGGGGACTCAGAGGCTCTCTTGAGCATCAGCTGGAGCTCAGAGGCAGCAGGCATTAGATGTCCTTGTCCTTCCCAAAAACCTTGGGAAGATTTTCCTTTTCTGCAACAAAATTCCTTAAGTGTTTGGTTGAGCCACCTTCAATCCACAAGCTTTCCTAGTTATGCACCTGGAAATCACTTCCAGCTCCTCCATCCCTGATACACAAGATGCAACATGGCAACTGCTCCAAGCTGCCTGTCTTGAGAGCTTTTCTAAAAGGAACTAATCAAAAGGAGATCGTTGGCCACCCAGGAACCAAACAGAACAACCATCTCCAGACCAGACTTTCACCTAGCGGCGTACTCTGCATTGGTATTATTTGTGGTTGGCTGCGTGGTTCGGACACTAATTTTTGTTCTAGCGTAAAGCCCTTGGAGACGGCCCAACAAACACACAGCAGGTCAAGCGCGGTGAAAGGGCAGGAGCGGGTGGATGGAGGGTGCTTTGTCGTTCCGGGTTCAGTGACAGCTCCCGGTTGCCTCTCTCCTCAGTGGGAGCTCGGTGGCAAACGTGGAAGGCCTTCTGCAACACACGAAAACCCAGTCCTACAGACTGTACTCACACGCTGCTGTCACGGGGCCTGTTCCATGACACGAGTAAGGGATGGTGAGTGTGCGGAAGCATTTGCGGCATCGGCTCCGAAGTTGGCTCCTGCCCCGGCAGGGTCTGCTGGCAGCTCAACCCCCTGAGCCTCCCCTCCACGCCGCCTGCTCCGCTCAGGAACCGCGGCTTTGGACTTCACCAGCCAAACTCGACTGGATAAATACAGATAAAGTTGTCCTTAGGGTGGGTAAAAAGCTATTAGAAAAATATTTTAAACAAATGCATTTTAAGATTTTTGTCCTTTCTGCCGTAATGACTGGAACACCTCAAGGTAGTTTTAAACGCTGTTTAAGGTTGCATCATACATTTTATGCCATAAATTATTAAATGAGTTAATGGACAATGCATTAGAAGGAAAACAGGCAAATTACAGAATAATTTAACTGTTGCAAAGAAACAGAGCAACTTGCAGGACGTAAAACACTCTATTTTGACACAGAATGCCTGAAGCTAAAGCAATTAAGGCTGCAAAATATTGCCGGCTGACATGATGTGTATGTAAATTTGTCATTCATTGGCAAGGGTTTGTAACAATCACAAGTAATGTGCACAATAAAACAACCATGTGGTATAAAATGCTTTCTGCTAGGAGTACTTGGAAAATGGTGGTTATGTATCATTTAAGTGCATCATTATTATACATCCAGTAGTTGTCTGTAACAAAAGATACCCCTTCAATACTGGTAACTGGAACAAAGACAGTCCTTCAAAATATTATTTACCATTATTTGTGTGCAGGATCATGAAGGAAATATTTTTAAAGTTCCTTTTAAGAGCTGCTGTGAGCTTTTCACCAGAGATTCAAATTCTGGTGAATCAGCCCCTCCAGGCTAGTTTAAAAATGCTCACGAACTGCCTGCACTTTGCCAGGATAGCTAGCGAAGAAAGAGATGCCTGAAAGACGCCGAGACTTACATGGCTGAGTTATTTTATGCAAAACCGAGAGCAATGAAAGCGGCAATGAGAACTTTTGATCCCCCATCAAAAAGCAGTACCTTTAACTATCGAACTTTCCGTCCCGTACATCTGTGCAGGATGCCCAGCTCAAGAGCAAAGGAAGGCCTGCGGGGCCGAGGACGAGCCCTGCTTTTTGGGGGTCTGCGCTTCTCCCCCAGAGGTGGTGGGAAGCAGGAACTGAGGCAGGCAACACCTTCTGCCCAGGTATTACAGCTTCTGCCGTGGCCTCAACAGCACAAAAGAACTTAAAAAATGCAGTCCTGGGGAGCCCGGGCTCAATCTCAAGCCCTTTATTAAATGAAGAAGGAAAAAAAACCAAGGAGAAGGCAGTGGAGGAGGCTCAGATCCCCTCAGCCAGACCTCAGCCAGCTCTCCTGTGTCCTGGAGGTGCTGCTGCCGCTTTCCAGCCCCCCCGGCCCAGCCTCACCACCGGCCCGGGGAGGGCACGAGCTCCCGGGCTGCTCTCACACACTCCGTCCCGTGACGAGGAGCCCAGTCGGGGCAGGCAGCAAGTACCTTGGAACCACAGAAACCAGTACACAGACCTAGACAAAGCCAACCATGAAGGCCCAGCCTTCTGTATGAGGCTGACCGGTCCATGGAGGTGGCCGCGGTCCCCCATTTCGGCTTGTTGGGCCGAGCTGTGCGGAGCACAGCCTGCCAGCACACCCTGCTCGGTCTCCCAGCTAGACCAGGGCTCCTCAGCCACAGGAGGCTGCCAAGAGCAAACCCTTCTCTGGCCAAACCTCTCTACGTAGCTCTGCAAAGCTGCGCCAGGTGACATCCTTCCCTCCAGCACTTAGGTCCTCCATCCTGTTGTCTTACCTCCCTCTGCCCCAAAATCACTTCCTTATGAACAGGGAGGACAAGACCGGATTTCCTGTAAATCCCTTGCCCCAGGCTGGTTTATCTCAACAGCCGGCGGGTGAGATTACTGACCAGCAATGGCCCTTGACATGGGAGAAGCATGAGCGAGGTCTTGTCAGAAACGCTGGCAGCTCGCAGGGGCACCGGCAGCTCATTCCCAGTGACGCCTTGGCCCCCGCCAGCATCCCCCAGCCCATGCAAAGAAACGCCCCAATCTGCCACACGCCGCCTCTAGACCTTCAGCAGCTTTTGTTTTTCCGGGCGATTCTGCCGGTGACGTGAATCAAGCTGTCTCCACCCTTCAGACATGACTTAGGAGGCACTTTTCCTTCGGAAGGGAAAAAGTTCATGGTTTAGATTTCTGCTGTAGGCCACACCTCAAGAAACCAACCAAAAGAACGCCATAAGCCTTCACTGGAGTGAAACACGGGATTTCCCCCAGACATGTTTCATGACAGGCAAGGGCAAGGCCAGCACCCACCCACCATGTCCCCCTTTCCCTGCGCCACGTCCCACCAAATGCGTCCCACTAAGGAGAGCAGCGACACAGCAACGTCACGGAAGGAACTTGGGGCGACTGAATTCCACCACGGTGGCCGCAAGCAGAGGCTGAAGTAGGCATCTCCTCCGTTCCCACCAAAACACCATGTTCAGCCAATAAAAAAAGAAATGGCGGTGCGCCCGCTCGGGACTAACCTCCTCCTCTGGGGCCCTGGGCGGCTGTCGTTAGAAAATCAGCATTTCCAATTGCTGTGCCGGCACCAGCGCAGCTCCTGGCAAAGGGCGATGCTGTAGCGGTACCTTGACACCTTGTCTGTTTTTCACCCCATGTCCTCAGTCATTTTTTTCCAGTCCGTCTCTGGTAGGCGGATGCCAAAGGGTAGGAGAAAAGGGTGCGGGAAGAGGGCCAATTTTAAACCATCTCTCCATATAAATAGAATCGGTTATGCATGGCTCTCTGAAGTACGGTATTAATCCCGATTGTGCCATAAAATATATATGACTCACTTGAGCCTTGTTCTCTTGTGAATTATGAACTATTATATCACTCATGGGATAAGTATTATGTCTCTTAAGAGACTATCACCTTTCCTCTATTTTATAATATAAAACTTCATTGAAACCTGCCGTGCCTGATATAAGCAACTTCTCATGATGCACATTAAACCTTTTCCTTTTACAGCTTCCTTCGTTTAGCTGATAGTCACATCAGGGTGAGTTCTTTCAGATGTAGCATAAGCATAAATTAGTATGTAAGAGAAGTAGTCGTTTAGCAGAATTTTTTCTTTAATAAATCTAGTGATATTTATATTTCATCACAGAGCAGAAAGATTTTTTTTACACATTTAAAGATTTATTCCTGTAGTAAGTATCCAATTAATAGGGCTTTAGCATGCAGACAGGATTTGTATTTATGCTGAAGAAAATGTGTTCTCATTATACTTTTATTCTCATGTTAGATTTATTGTGGGTTCCATTATAATTTATTTCAGTAGCTCCGTTTTCTAATTCTTTATATTTACATGTCTTTTCCACAAAAATAATAATACATAAATAATACCTGACAACACTTTGCAGCTTTTCTCTATTTGTATGCTTTAATTCTCTGAGCATCTTGGAATGGAAATGCTGTAACAACAAAGGAAATCTCTATGTGATCTCTATTACATGAAAAATTATCATTTTTATATCCTCTCCACTCTGCCAAGTTTTTTCCAAGTTCCAGTTTGCAATGCATGAAAGTAGGCAAGAAATGGTAGCAAAGCCAAACGCAACGGCACTTTCCAAGTAGGAGCACTCACTACATACACTTACATTTTCGATGCCTTGCTGTAATTAGCGGTGTCAGAGGACAGCCTGCTGCATTGCAGCAGAAAGCTCTTTCCTATTTACTGTCACGTGCATTTTTCCATAGGCTTTTTGGCTTGCTGGCGTGGGGTTTTTGATACC
>NW_010541273.1:0-3543 GCF_000687285.1 Phaethon lepturus | reverse complement strand
CCCACAACCCTGCCCCCGCTCTTCTGCAAACCGCTGGTGGGAATGGGGCTCGGCCACTAAAGCTTTGCCCGGTCCTCAGCCCAGCCGTGCGCTGGTGAGTGGTGGGATGGGGCTGAGGCTGCAGCGAGACCGGCTTCGCCAACCACCGACATCCCAAACACGAGGAGATCTTATGCTGAGCAAGTGTTTCCAGGCACACCGCATCTCCCAGCGGAAAGGCTCCTACAGAGTGCCGTACAGCAGCCTTTTTCCCGGGCCTGTGTGACTTACACCTCAGTCACAACACTATAGGTAAGAGCCAAATCTGGCCAAGCGGTGTTGCGGTAGATGTTGCTTTCATTTTGCAGCGTACCCTCTGCTGGGGAAAAAAAAAATGACTTTGTGTTACATATCACATCTAATTATTCCTGTTGGGCTGGCCCAGAGAAATGTCAACAGTGCACTGTAAGTGCTAATTGAGGTGTCCATGCTCTGCAGTAGATTTGGGATACAACACCCAAGACTGGAGAGGTTAAGCATGTTTTAGAATACTGCACCGTAATGAGCTTAGTCTCCACGGAAGAGGCACAGCTTTGCTGCTGCACACACTTCGTGCTGCACTGCTCGAGCCCCGGGCCAGCGTGGCAGGGCTGGTTAAGGCAGGCTGCCCATGGCCACCACCAGCCATCAGGAAAGGTGAACAGTCTTCCCAGGGTGTGCTGCCGAGTGCTTGGCAAAACAGAGTGAGGTGAAGAGAGAAGGAAAGGAGAGGGAAAGGAGGAAGCGGGGGGAAGGAGAAAAAATAGAAGGCTGCTAGGGAGTGAAATAAATTTAAAGTTGCAAGCGTGCTTACTTTGCATCCCTCTGTTTTAGGCAGAAAACCTCGCTGATCTATTAAGCTTATGTGAAGTAATATGGGCTGGAGCTGTCACTGCCTGTACTGGGGCTCCATTGCAGATGCATGCTTTGCTGCTTTTTTCCAATAGACCCCTCTATGCTTCTGATGAAATATTAATCCAGCCTTATTTCACAACTTTTAAAGCAAAAAACCTACATGTTTTAACATAGGGACAATGACAGTACCCAAACCCACAGGACCAGGCCAAATTATGAGTGGCAAATCCCCAAAACAGGATCTTTTGACAGCCTTCATTTTCCAGCTGCTCTGTCCTGCTTTAGAGCATCAGTCCGAGGCACGCTGCGCACTTCTCGTTCGCAGTGCTGGGGTAGCAGAGCATCTCCCGTGGCATCCCCTCTTCCTGTGTGCTCAAGCACTGAAACATCACTTTTACAGGGCAGCCCTGAAAACTTTCAGAATTTTTTCTTGTTTCACCTTCACACAATGAAAACAAAAGTATTTAAAGCTACAGCACGCCTGCTAGTCTATCGGACTATAAATCTATCAGGGAGATACCAAATGCTCTTCTGTGTCATGAGGCACCTCCTATGCCTCTCAGTGCATTTTTGCCATTCACGTAGGCAGTGCAGCATCAGGTCAGTATGCTGCTTTAAACAAACCTGTGCGTACCACAGAGGCCTTTTCGTCTCCCAGAGGAGAGAGACATCCCTAAAACGGGGTGTTACGCAGTGGAAACAGGGTTCAAGCCCAAAATGCCGCCCGTGTTCAGACATTGAGGCAGGAATATCAAAAAGCAAATCCGAAAGACTATTGTAAGGACAAAGATGAAGCCTCAGGTGTGTTCTCTGTTTCACACAATGCTGCCATCGTTATTACCCCATATGCTAATGCAGAACAGGTAGGTAATTATTCCCCAGCTTGCTGCACATTACTTGTCCTTCCCGACCTCAGACTAAAACATAACAGTGCCAGAATCCACAGAAAATATTGGGCGAAACCTCATAGATGGTGTCTCAACAAAGGGTTATGCTGGCTCTGGGGACGAGGTCTGGGGAGGGCACTGGAGAAGAGATGCTGTCTCAGAAAGTCCTCTGAGCCATGGACGGCATCCTTCTGGAGGGGAAGGTGTACGAGAAGCTGCACTTCTACTCTCTGTATTCAAACAGGGAGATGAAGCTGCTCTCTGAGAGAGAGACAAATCACTAAGTCCAGGATTTGTCAAACTGTTCTCAGCAGTGGCGTTCTGAGGTTAGTCTCCTGGGGAATCCTCTTTTTTGGGACAGCATCCTGAGGGAGCAGCTCCAGTTCCTTTTCCTCACTGCATATTCATAAAGACCAGTTCAACTGCACAACTGAATCATGGATTCTGGTAATCGGTGTTTTACCCTGACCACGTGTGGGACAACTAACACGACGCCAGCTAAGCTAGATGCCTGGATGTACCCAAACACTGCTGTGCAAGAGAGTCAGAGGCAGATGTTGTCCTGCATGTTTTTAGAATGATACGGCCCATGTGGACACCTGTGCTTGGTATGGAGGGAAGCGAGAGGTATTTGCACATGCATGTTGAGCTGGAGAAAAGGCCACTTGAATTTACATGGAGTTGTAACAGCGTACAAATTGCTGCATGCCTGCATCGAGGTCTAGAAGAGAGATACACATTGAACGGCTGAAAACCTATCTAGAAACAGTGTGTGCACCACCTGGATCTAGATAACTCTAATATTTTACATAGAATACATATAATTTTACATGTATACGCTGCACTGCCACACAGAAGCACCCATTTCACATATACTGCAAAAAGTGAGAATGGCAAAGAAAGTATCACTGTCATTCTGCATGTCTTCTTCACTGGCTAGATCCACTAGTTGTGTTTTGCATTCTGAAATAGCAGAAAATTGGGGGGGCAAAAAGCTAAATAAATATTTAATGTATCAGCACCTGTCGTATAGTTTCTGTGCACTACCACTATTGATTTCCTGGTAGTTCTCCTTCCCTACCCAACTTCATTAAAGAATAAAAGTAAAGTAATAAGTCATTTCACACCCTGTCTGACCATTATACAATAATGGTAAGATTTCATGCAAGGGTACAACATTATGCCCATCTGCAATCACAGTCTCTTTGCAAAAATCTCAATTCACACTTCACATGCAGCTAACCTTGTTACCATTCCCTTCCTAAATCCATCAGTCTTGCAGCTGCACGTCTTCACAGCCCAACATCTTAAAATTCATCACTTTGACACCCTCGCATCCCTACAGGTCAAGCTAAAGAAGCCAACCAAGAATAATTAAGGGGTACCCCAGATGTTTAGTTTACTTCCAGCCAACCGTTTCCAGAACCGGGTACAGTTCTCTCTGTGTAAGCTAAAGATCCACGTAAGATGCTTCTTTTAGGGGACGAGACCTCCAACAAATTTGAGAGCTCTCTCCCCCCCTTTTTTTCCTTTTTTTTTCCCCCCCCAAGCATAGCTCTTTGTAGTTGGAATTTGAACAAGAAGCGTGATAATGAGTAGGTTGAGGGAAGAAAAGGTGTTATCTCATTAAGGTAATTACTAAGACATCCCCACCATTACCTCGGTTTGAAAATGTGGCAATTAAAGCGCCCGACATGGGCTCCCAGAGACAGGGAACACGACAGCCTCCGACAACTTTTGCGTGCCCGGGCCGGGAAGGAGGGAGGGAGGGAGGGGAGCTGCC
>NW_010541272.1:6561-13582 GCF_000687285.1 Phaethon lepturus | reverse complement strand
TATATATATATATTATATATAATATATAATAACCTATATATTTGCTCTTCTAAGCTTTTAGGGCTTGATTTGCAAAAATATAATCAAGCATTCTAAAGTGTATGAGATCACCCAATACTGAGCTGCATTTATCAGAAAGGTGTTTTGGGCGTAAAGCAATGAACGGCTTCCTTCAGCCCACCCAGCAACAAAAAACAGAGCTGAAAACCAAACTTCCTGCTTGTTCCTTATCAACAGCCTGTTTAATTTTGTAAGTTCACCACCAGCCACTGTTTCAACAGCTTGCTTAGAGGACACTAACATGCATTCAGATTGCCTTCAAAAACAAAGCAGTGATGTATTTTATTTAGAGAGAGTCTAAAAGGTATTTGTTAACTGTTAGCAATTGTTCTTAATGTATATTTTCCTGATAGTAGTAATACATTTCAGCAGTTTGATTTCTTTCAGTCCATGCAACAAAAAAGATAGAGTTTGTCTCCATGTATTTAGAGTACTAGTGCTGTTACAGATCTCTGAGTGGCCGCATAGATAGATAGACTTGGTTTATAATGAAGCTCTTTCTCTTGTGAGGTGAAACATAGACACCATTTTTTTTTAAGGTGTCACGTGTGGCACACTGATGTTCCAGTTACAGGGAACTTACATTTAGAGCAAAATTATTTTTGGGGAGAAAAATAGATTCCAGTTCAGACCAGGGGGAACCAGCTTGTTTGTGGTGTTTATTCTTAGTTGCCGGTGTTTTCCCAGTCATGGCACCTATGTGATGCAGGCAGACTGCAAGGCCATGGCAAGCAGACTCCAGAGTGCTGGGGCTGAAGAATGCTCAGGATTGTGCCCTGCACAACTTCTGTTTTTCCTGCTTTTCAGTAATTGCATTTACTGGGTTTTTTTTGACCGATGACTGGATTTAATTGCAGTCCAAAAGAGGTTTTGGTTATCAAATGATAAAATAGATGTAGAACGTAATTGTTCTTAACATCTTTTTTAGCACCCTGTTTATCTGTCCTTTTCCTTCCTCTGCATTTTGCTTGTTTCAATCTCATTAGATAGTTGTGGTTTTTTCTGTGCATCCTCATGAGCTTGAACTTTACCTGCCCTGGTTCTTGGTTTTGCAGATTTTCCAAGATATCGTAATTCCCCCAAAAGCCCCATATTGGATGCCTAACTTTAGATAGTTTCTGGTGGTCTGTATTTTAGATCATGGGTGCTTAGCAGATTTTGTAGGATCTGGTTACAAGGACCTGATCAGCCAGGTGCTGAGTGGATTGCATGGATTACTTCATGCATGGAGTGGATTACTTCAGACTCCAAAGAGAACAAGAAAAGTTCGACCTCTCATGCAAATAGATTTTGGCCCAAACTACCTCTCAGGTTTGAATCTGACAGATATCTGTTTTCCCTTTTCTTCTCTTTCTCTTCCAAATATTTCCTGCTGTTGTTCATACTGTTCTTTGCTAAGAGGTAACCTTGTAAACAAGTATCCCCATGGACAGGCCTGGAAATAGTCCCTGCACCCAAAGAGCAGAGACCCATTGATTCATGGCAGGCCAGGTACAGTTATCTGTGCTCCTCTATGGGCGAATAAAATACTTTGAGACGATCAAGCCAGCACGGTTAGTGTATGCTAAATTACCAAAGTTAAGGGTCTGGGTGTCCTCTCACCATGTAGCTGCTGTTACAAGCGATTAATTGGCCAAGCAATGGTAGTAGCATGGTTTCATCACAACTTTTTGATGTTAAAACAATTCAGCTCCTGCTAAATTGCTTAGCTTTCTAAACACTATAACCATTTTGGTCACTGAGCAATGTGCATGCTTCACCATAATTTTCATGATATTTCTTGGTAGGACACTTTGTAATAAAATCACTTCTAAGAATGCATTTGCAAGTTGCAACCATATTTTTTAAGCAGAGTAATCTTCCTCAGTTTTGTCTCCATGATTAAGCATCTGAGTTATTTCATATATTTTGTTTTATGCAGGTTAACATAAGTAAAAGAAACAGTTCCCAAGAACCTCACTTTTAAAAAATACTTTGACATGTGATTTACTGAAGTTATCTGATGAATTTCAGAACAAATATATGTCTTCTTGCCTTCCTATAATATTATGTGTAATAGCTGTGGCTGGCTGTATTTTTCCATGTTGATAAGATGAAGAATGTAGAATTTCTGCAGTCTCAATTTGTTATTTGGGACAAAAAGGATAATACCTTTTCTCTAGTGGTTGCTACTTGCCCTGTACTGCTTGCAGCTTCCCCCTTTTCTTTGCTGTTTGCTTCTTTCATTGGCCATTTCCATGAGGCAGGATCTGTCAGTACCCAGATAATGCTGTCACTTCTGCAAACATGTTTCCTACTGACATTTTGGCATTGATAGAGAGTCTAGCTGGAGCATCAGTGCAACTTCCCTGCCAGCTTGCTGCCTGGTTCTCCAGGTAGGGGTGGGAATCAGCTAGGGAGGAGGTGGGTAGAAGTCTTCTGCTTGGTTTATAAAATGGGGTAAATTGCAGGTGGATGCATTGCCAGCACTGGAAGAGCAAAGCCAGACTGTCAAATGTTTACAGATGGTTGTGGTGAGAAAATGATGAAGGTCAGTGCTGGGCACCTGATTAGCAACTGCGGAGTCTTGAAAAACGTTGAAATTTGCTGCAGCGCAGCCGCTGAAAGAGGTTTTGCAGTCACTCAGCAACAACAATGGCCAGCAGTATCAAAATCCTGCTGTTGGGATGTCTTGCAGGTCTTAATTTTATGGTACCATGTTGGTATTTTTTGCCCAGAACTTCTGTATATTAGGATAGAAAACTTTCTGCAAAGCTCTCCTCAACAACTTCATCTGAGACCCTGAGCTCCCTCTGGAAAAATGTCCCACTGCCGTATTTCCTGTACAGTCTGAGCGGTGTTTGCTAAGAGTAGGGAATAGCTGGTGCCTTTGAGTGAAGCCCTTGACCTTTGCTACAAGCAACTGCTGAGTACAGAGTATGTAATTTCCCCTTCTCCAGCCAATTCATGGGTAAGGATGCTCAAAAATGATCCTTCAAAAATGGCAATGAACCTACAATAAAGGAAAGCGTTTTCAGTGACATGAGACAATAGCACTGTTGTCCACCACAAAGAATATCACAAAAGGAGGATTTATATACTGTTTATGCAGGAGATCCAGAACATCCTTAGGATTCTTACTCTGTGGCACACCTTCCCTGTTTTCCACTCTGCCATATCACAGTCTTCCCTGCAGATACTTTTAGGAAAGCAAAACTCAGTCTTCTTATTTTTGCCTGAGCAAAATGGGTTGGCAATGTGAGCAACTGAGAGGTTCATCTCTACGTCAACGGCCCAAAGACTGTTGCTATCAGAGCAATGGAAACCTTGAGTTCCATACATAGTACAAAAGATGGGCAAAAAGACAGATAAGGTCCTTTGAAGGATACGAAGGAACATATCCTATTTTCTGTTTATCTGAATATTTTTTTTATTGCTTCATGAGGTCAGATCTCACTGCTCAATCAGAAGTGGACAGTTTTAATTTATTTGCTACGAAGAAAAATGTTTTTTTGACAGGACACTAATTCCTTTCAAAAGGAAGCATTGAACATGCCAGGCCCAAGTTCTGAAAGTAAATGGTGAATATTTTATTTTTTTAAAATTTCCAGTACCTAAAGGAATGTCTAACCATACTCTGACAAAACCTTCCTTGGTTCAAAGAAGCTCTTTCTACTACCTGCAGGCATTTATCTTAGTGCAGTGATAGGTGGTTACTTGTCTGAATATGTACAATTACACAGAGGGAACATGTCATGGGGAGTCATTTTCCCTCCTGATGAACTGGCACACATTTATGCTGCAAAAAGTCAACCAACAGAAAGACAACCCAAAATCTCGTGTTCCTATTTACTCTTAGAAGCAACCTTTATACCACGGGTTTCACTGATGTCATTGCTCCTGTTCTTTCAATACAGTGCTATTTCATCCAAGATAAACTGGGAGAATCTGGTCCCTCCGTTAACAGCTCGTAGCCATGATTTGATAGATTTGGGAGACTGCATGATCATTGCAAGCTGAAAATCTGCAGTGCTGATTTACCCCTTTGTACGAAACAGGCTGCACACCTTTACTCACCTGAGACCCAGCTAAGGGAAACCCAAACACCACACTGCTCAAAAGGCATTCTGGCAATACAGCATTCTGAACTTTAAATACAGTAGTACCTCTACAACCGACTTGTCAGGGTCTGAATTCCTTCCAGAATTAGTATTTGTATGAACCTCTTGTTGCCTCAGAAAGAGCCCCTTTACATCATCTTATGACGTCCCTTGTCTCCAATTTCACCTCCAGAATTTAGGAAGAGTTTCTAGGCACCTCAGGAGGGAACTAAAAGCTGATGGCTTTTCAGTTTTATATGTCATACAAGTTTATTTAAGGCTGAATCTACCAAGTAGATTTTCATGAGCTTATAGCTGTGCCTCTCATAGTGCAAGGTACACAGCCTGGTCAGACCTAACCAAGGCAGTGGAAACCATTACACAAGAAAATCTGAATTTAAACTTAACAATTATTTGTCAATGGGAATGAAATTACTTTCATGACTTTCATTTTCTTTTCCTTCACTAAGAAGTAAAATTTCTCTGGTATCCTTAAAACTACATTGGAAGTGCAATGCTGCCAGTGTTTCTGTACTGGTGAAGCACTCTAAATGTAGGCAGAACCCGAAGTTACTTTCCAAGTTGATTTGCTTAAACTATTGCAAATGCCTTTGTGCACACTGTTACATAAATGTAAACCTTGCATATATTGCTTCAGCTTAAATTGATTTCTTTCTGAATTAAGCCAAATTGAAATAAGCCAGGTTCAAATTGATTTAAGATTGTCCATGTGGATTTGCAGTGGTGTGACTAAATTGATTTAAGAACCTTCCTTCAGTTAAATGTATGCAACTTTTATTACAGTGGGTTCTAAGTGCCTTGAGATCTGGGGCTAAAATTCAGTTTTCCATTGTGTGTGCAAAGAATCCTACTTGGCTAGCCAGACGAGTAAAAGGAAGAGTTTGCCCTCCAATGGTATGAAGTCTTGCATAAATGCAAAATATGATTATCAGTGTCCTTGTGACACATTCTCATATATTTTGTATTCTGATTGAAAGAGAAGTACAGTATTGTATAAGTAACTAGGAAAAAAAAGGAAAATTCAATCTTAGGGCTTTGAGTGTGGCACCTTTTAACTAATGATCAAGTGATAATGATCAAATATAACAGAGAGGATGCAGGACTTCAAAGTAAATGTAGGTGTGGTCAGATTAACAATACAAACTACCTCTTTAATTATGTATTCTGAATACACACAGGTCATTTAAGTTTCTTTTACTTTGTTGTACTGTAAGGGGAGATGCACCCAGTTTAATCGTGTCCCATTGATTATTTCTTTTAGCTTTTGTGAAATAAGCCTTGTTTGGCATAATGAAACTTTTGTTTTCTTCAGCTCTTCTATATTGTCTCTTTTAAAAAATTCATCATTTACTCCTCTGCACTGAGCAAAAATCTTTCCTTAAAAATGAGGAATTCACAATGCCCTCTATTTCTGAAATCATTAGAATTGACTTTTAGACAATCAATGTGTTAAATGATGTAATTATCCAATGGTCCTCTCCCCATTTAAACCAGTTTGAAAGTTAAAGGTTTGTTTTAGATCAATTCAAAACACTTTGTGTGCAAATTACACAGCTGCCTTTTCCTTAACTTATCTCACAAATCCAATTCAACAGAGGCATGTCTGTGTAAAATGGTTCTCTGATAATGAGTAATTCTGAGTGGAAATACTAACTTGTCTAAAGATGGGGAAAAGCTCTGACTCCTGAATATAATATATTTAAACCAGAACCAAGTGAGGTAGAAGTTCCTGGCAACAAGTCCATTGATTTAGGAGTGCAAGTTTTCCTTTGTAAGCATAGGACATAGAGCTTTACTGGGAAGATCTCAGTTTCTGGAGCAGCCTTTGTAGTGTAGACCTGGTGTCTGCAGCTGACTGACACCTACGATGAGAAACATGTCACCGTCAGAGTCAATAACCTCCTTGACAGAAGCTCGCTGCTCTTGTCAGAAAGTTGCTTGGGACATGACAAAGCTGTCCCCAGGTATTGGTGCTATTTCAGGCACCCTCAGGAAAGCCACAAGTGGCTACCAGCTATGATGCCAGACCCATGAGGCACCTGCTGCCATCCAGAGTAGCATCTGGAGGGCATATGGGACTTGTGAAATAACACTGGATGCCTGTGTTTTGGCTACAGAAAGTGAACCCCTGCTGCTGAGGGCCCTGGCTGTTCTGCTGCAGCATCTCAAGGCTGCTGCTCCAGAACGAATGCAGGAGCCTGTGATGGAGGCCACTGTCAGAAATACATTTCAGGTACCAAGGGAGTTCATAAGAAATGTGTCTAGGTCAGCTGCTACCCATCCCATCCTTTACATCATACTTGAGCACTGTGTCCTAGTCAGCTGGATTTCCCTGGTGTAGCTCACTGGGGAATGACACTGAAGTGGCCTCCGGCAGGCTTCACTAGCAGGTCCTTTCCTCCCACTTCCCTGCTGCCAGGTCTCTCTTTTCTGTTGCTGTCTAAGCTCTCAGTGCAAAACCTGCCCTGCCTTGAGGAGATCCTAGTCTAGTCTAAGTTGCTACTGTGTAAGTGATAACAGGATTGTCGCATGGTGAAAGCCCACATTTCATGGTGGGTTTATATGTGCACGCATGCAGAGTCTTCAGTGCAGTGCAATGCTTGGTCTGAAGAGAGGATTTGTCCCCACCTTAACATCTAAGACAATGCAGGGATCTGTGTGCCTCAGACTGCTTTAGATGATGGGAAGCTGTCCGTTGATTAAACAATAAGGACAAGGTGTAAATGAGGATGTTTGGGGGTACTGGTGGATGAAAAGCTGGACAGGAGCCGGCCATGTGCGCTCACAGCCCAGAAGCCAACCGTGTCCTGGGCTGCACCCAAAGCCGCGTGGCCAGCAGGGCCAGGGAGGGGGTTCTGCCC